>NC_031484.1:521832-522824 GCF_001602025.1 Plasmodium gaboni | reverse complement strand
TTTTATATTAACAAATTAAAAGTATATTAACATTTGGCAAATAAAGAAAGTTTGAAAAAAAAAAAAAAATTAAAATAAGAAATATTAAAAACAAAACACATAAAAAAAAAAAAAATAATAATAATAAAAAAATTGATGACATAACAAAGTAATATAAAACATAAAAAATAAGAAATATTAAAAAAAAAAAATATATGTATATATATATATATTAATTTTTTAATAACAAATTAATTTTCACAAATGTGTTAATTTAAAAAAAAAAAAAAAAAAAATTGAATATGGCCAATATATATATTCTTATATATTTTTTTTCTTTCTCTGTTTATATATTTCCCTTGGTTATATTCAAATTGTGTGTAAAAGATATATGTGTTATATTTGGAGCTTGAGTTTTTTTTTTCTTCTTGTTTTTCTTTTTCTTTTTTTCCTTTTCTCGAAGTAATATTTCATTATTTGTTCTATATGCTAATAATTCTTCATAGTCATTCCTAATAGGTCGCGTGTCTGCTTTTATATATGAAAGATGTTCATCCATAATTTTGTATTGTTCTTGAGTTGTTCTAAGAAAAGGTTTCGTTTTATTATTATATAAATTATAATATACTCCTTGTCCACCGTCAATTTCTTGTTCGTTATAATTATAATTTTTATTCTTTGTAATTTGCCTTTTCTTTTTATGCATACTAAGTATTTCCTTCATAACGTTTTGTTCATTAGAATATGCATTTATTTGTTGTTCTTCCTTTTTGTGTATATAAGAGCTAGTAGATAATAACCTTGGGAATATATTTGAATAATTAAAGGTAAAGAAATTTTTAAAATAGGTATTATTAGAATGATCTTCTTCTTCTTCCTCTTCCTCCTCTTCTAATTCATCGTCATCATATATATTATGGTGATCATCTATCTCATAGATATGAGCTCGTTCGTGTGTTGTGTCTTCCGTTCCTGTTCTTCTTAATCTAAGTCCTCTTTTTCTATCCTTTGTT
>NC_031484.1:520438-521532 GCF_001602025.1 Plasmodium gaboni | reverse complement strand
CTTGTGGAAGACTTTGTTTTTCCTTCTTTTGATGGTCCTTATATTTTTCCTTTTCCTTTTCTTTCTTTTTAATTTTTTTCTTTTTATAATTTGTTTCCAGTTTAGATATTTTGTGTGAATAATTTTTGGAGAAAAACAAGAGAGCATTATTTTCAGCATTAAGAAAACTGTTTTTTTGTTTATTGATTTGATAATTTTCTTGGTTAATTGTAGCTTTTGTGTAGTTATCAAGTTTATGTTCAAAATTATATTTTAATGTAACTACAAAACTATATAAATTATGTAGAGGGGATAGTTGTTGTAAATTATTTTTTAAGAAATATTCCAAGAAATTTAAAAAGTTTAACATAGTATATGAAGTATCTTCTGATGATATATCAATATTTTTTAAAAGATAAAAGAATATACCTATATAATTATAAAAATATATTTTTTTAATTTTTTTTAAAATATAAGATATATCTTTTTTCTTTTTATTACTAATATTAATTGCTGATATATTCATTAAGAAATTTTTGGTTAGAAATAATTTTAATAGATAATTAACATTAATATATATTTTTGTTTTTTTAATATCTAAATTATATATATATAATAAAAAGTTTTTTTGTTTTATTTCTGTACATATAAGAATATTATTATGAAAGCTATAAAGTTGCATTTTTTTTAATTTTTGAATTATTTCATTATTTCCATGATTATAATAAATTATTTTTATTATATTATTATAAATATTTAAATGTCTTTTTTCTTGATATTTCATAATATCTATCATATTATAAAAATGTATTTTTTTACAGATATATTCATAATATAATGGTAGTATATTTAAAAAGTAATTATAATCTAATGTAAGTATTAAGCTAGCTATTTCGATGGTCAGGTTTTTTATTATTTCTTTTTTTTTTTTTTTTTTCGTTTTTTTTTTTTTTATATCTTCATCATAATTTGATACACACAAATTTTTTTTTTCTTTAATATTTTCAATAAAATTTATAAGATTATCAATTTTGTAATTCTTTATAGGTTTCTTTGTATGTGTATTAAGTTCTTCACAATTAATAATATTACTATTATTATTATAATTATAAATT
>NC_031484.1:516659-520168 GCF_001602025.1 Plasmodium gaboni | reverse complement strand
GCATTATATAATAAGGCATTCTCACGATTACGTACAAAATTATTTGAATCCATTATATTCATATTGTCATTTTTTTTCTTGTTCCTTATAAAATGAGGATCATTATATATTTTTTGTTGTAATTGTTTCTTTTCTTTTTTTCTTGTAAACTGTTTTAAATGAGAACATACATGTAATATATTTAATGTATTATATATATGTTTGTATGTCATAAATCGTTGTTTATACAGATCAAAATTAATATTTATAAAATTTTCCTTATCATTATATTTTGTCAACAAAGTATATTTATATCCAAATTCTTTTTTATCATATAAATTAATTTTGGTCACACTCATATTATCAATTAATATAGAACATTTTTTATAAAAATCAGAATAATTTACACACACTGCAAGAACACGACTTCTTAATAAATTAAAAAGATATTTATATAGTTTAATATTTCTCATATATCCGTTAAATATATAAGAATAATAATGACATGAGTATGTATTATTTTTAAGCATCTTATATATATCATATAAAGTATTGTTTGTATTTCTTTTTGATAACATATGGGTTCTTTTATAAATAGGATAATGACTTTGAGCATTATAATTATCATAATAATAATAATAATTATTATTATTATTATTATTATCATTTATATCATTTATATCATTTATATCATTATATATACATGTCAATTGCATATCATTTTTATCATCACCATCGTTGGCAGGATTTACTATTGGAGATGCACTTATTCTTCTATTCATTATGACACTCATTAAATAATCACTGGAATCATCAGAATATACATAATATAAAGATGAATCGTTAGAAATAGGTTTCTTATCCATATAAGAATCATATATAATATTATAATCACTTCTTTTCATATTATTATGAATAGACAAATCGTGTAATAACATGTTTTCTTTCTTTTTTCTCAAATTATATAATGATAATAATTTGTCTTTACTAAATAATGCATAGCTATTTAAATTTAGATAATTCGAATCTTTACTATTGCTTCTAAAAAAAAAATATTTTTTCTTGGGTTTTTTTATAATTTTTCTAATTCTTTTATTAGAAGAAAAAAAATCTAGAAATTGAATACATCGTTTTTTTTTTAATAATGTTTTATTATTTAAATATTGAAAAGTATAAAAATTTAAATAAATTTTATTTAAATTAATTTTTTGATCAATATTTTCAATCATATTTGTATTTGTTGAAAAAGATGTATGATTTAAATTAAACATGATATTAACACTTTTTATATATATTTTCATATTCATTAAATCGGATACATTTAAACCATATAAATTATTTGTATATATAATATTATTATGATGATGATGATAATAATTTTTTCTTCTTATATTTTGAAATAAATAATTTTTTTCTTTATCATTTGATGTACCCCATATTTTTTCTAATTCTTTATTTCTCATAAAATAAAAAAAATAATCTAACGATAAAATATTCTTTAAAAATGTACAGTGTTTTAATCCATTCACAATAATATTCATTTCATTATTCTTATTCAAAATTATATCACAATAAAATTTAACTAAATATAATTCGTAGTATATTATTTCATTATCATTGTTTGGATTATCATGTTGATTAGTTTGATGTTTATTTTGTTCAATATACATATTTTTTTTGACACACTTATTATTTTCTTCCTTCATGTCATTAACAGATTTAAAGTATTTATGTCTGATTTTTTTCTTTTTTAAAATAAATGAATAAAAATAAAAGGATGATACTATATTACAAATTAAATTAAATTTCATTATATGAAAATTTGGAAATAGCTTTTCATTTTTTTTTAGATGTGTATAATTTCTTATAGAATAATATTTACATACATTTTCATTTATTTTAAATAATAATTTTAATTTTTTATTTATTAAAAGAAATTTAGGGAAGTAAAAATAAAAATGTTTTTTCTCTTTAAAATATACATATTTTGTATTGACATATGTAAGATATTTATTTTTTAATGTACTAAAAAAAAAAGGTATTCCTAAATTATTAAATATAAAAACTTTACCTTCTTTTATTATTTTATCATTAATCATTTCTTTAATATTATTTAATATAACATCTAAAGTATGATTTTTTAAAACAGATGTAATATCTACTTTCATCTTTTTAAGAATATCATTATATTTATCTATGCATTCTTCATCATAATTATCTTCACACAATAATTCATCTATAAACTTATAATTGTAATAATTTGGTATGTTCTTTTCATTTTCATAACATTCTTTATAATGTAAATCTTTCCTATCAACAACACTAAAATAATTAATATTATTATTATTATTATTATTATTTATTTTTTTATTTTTATTATTATCATTATTTTGTGTTTGATTTTTTTCATAACACATATTTATTTTATTCTCCTCTGTGTTGTTTTTAGTATGACCATTTTTATCATTACATTGTTCATTTAAATTATTTATTATAATATTTTTTATTGGCTCACTTTTTTTTTTCAAGACATTACTATTTTTTTTATTTTTTTCCTCAGAATTTAAGATTTGCTCCTCCTTACATTTTGAATTTCTATTCTTATCACACAACATAATGTCATTCTTTCTTAATATATTTTCAAGTGATAAAAATTTTTTTTCAAACTCATATATATGCTTATATTGACTATTATAAGGAATTTTTCTTATACATATATAATGTCGTTTGTCCTTTTCTATTGATGTCATATAAAATAAACGTTCTTTTATAAAAGTTAGAATTTGATTTTCTTTTGTTACGATTTGAATATATTTATATATATAAAAATATTTATTCATATTTTTATGTATTTTTATATATCTACATCTTATATTTTCTTTCTTATATATTTTCATGATACTATTTTTATAATAACTAGAATTTTTTTTCAATATTTTTAGTGCTGATTCGAAATTTGCTATTTCACTTTTCTTCTTTTCATTTCGAATACATATTTTATCATGCATCGTTTTAAAATTATTTTGTTCGTATTCATTATTTTGATTATCTTGTTGAATATTATCATTATCTTCTTTTTTTGTGATTTTAAAGCTTAAGAAATCCCAAGTGGATTTATTTTTTATGTTTAATTCTTTCATATTCATACTATTAAGTATTTTAAAATATTTTGGTTCTTTATTTTTATATTTATTATAATTTTGAAAGAGTTGTGTAAGTGTGTCTATATTTTTTTTAATTTTTTTTTTTTTTTTTATATATTTCGTGTTCTTTTTGTTATTATATATATTTGTGTGTATATTTGAATTGGAATTATTGTTTATAAATAAATCATAATAAATATTTTCGTTTTCATATTCATCACTTGAAAGAGAGCATTGTGTGTAGTCACTAAAATTTAAATTTTCGCTTTCAGTGCTATCATAAGGAATGCAGTTAGCTTGATTATTCTTTCTATTATTGGCATAAGTGTTACTATTAAAGGTAAAATAATTATTTTTTTTTTTATGATGGTGATCTCCATATTGATC
>NC_031484.1:515506-516359 GCF_001602025.1 Plasmodium gaboni | reverse complement strand
TCTTCTTCATCATCATATATTAAATGATAATATAAAATATTTTTTGTGTAATTATATATATTATATTTACTAACAAAAGTAATATTATAAGATTCTTTAAAAAAATATATATATATAATAAAATATAAATTCTGAAACTTTATAATTTCATAAAATAAAATTTTATTTATTTCCACTTTTTCTTCATCACCATAATAATAATTATCTACCTTATTGTCATAATAAATATTGTCATAATAAATATTGTCATAATAAATATTGTCATTATAAATATTGTCATTATAAATATTGTCATTATAAATATTGTCATTATAAATATTATCATTATAAATATTATCATTATATAATATTATCATTATATATATTATCATTATATATATTATCATTATATATATTATCATCATTTTGTGTGTACTTAAAAAATTCTTCATTTTTTATTTTTATAAATTTAATCCACTGTCTATAAAATGACAAACTAAAATTTAAAATAAGATTTTCAAGAAAACAAAAATCATATACATTGACATAATCAAAACTTTCTATATTATATGTTTTAATACTTCCTTTTTCTTTTTTTAATAATACATTTATATTAAATGGAGTTAAATTTATTATTTTTATAGAATGTTGAATAGATATAATATTTATATTCTTTTGTAATATTTTATATATACAAAATACTTTTGAATATTTTATTTGATTATTTTTTTTTCTTTTTTTTTTTTCTTTCATCTTATAAGATCTATTATGATAATCATCATCATCATCATCATATATATTATTCTTATTTGCCTTTTTATTGTATTTATTTTTAATTGTTACATTTTTATAATCATAACAACTATTATTTTTA
>NC_031484.1:507358-515029 GCF_001602025.1 Plasmodium gaboni | reverse complement strand
AAAAAAATTATAGTAAATGAAAAAGAAACAAAAATAATCAAATTATGTAATAAAGGTAATAAAGCTTTAAAATGTATTTTATCAATTTTAAAAAAAACATGTAGTCAATTAAAAATTATTATATTACAACCTTCTATATTAAAAGTTTATTATGAATCTATAAAAAAAAATATAAAACATACTATAGTATGGGTAAAAACAGGTATACTATTATTTTTAACAAATATGAAAATATCAAAAAATTTAATTATTAAAAGATTGAAAGGTTATAGATTATCTTATTCAGAATATAAATTATTAATTAGAACTATGAATGATATGTTTAAATTAATACCATTCTCTTTTTTTATAATAATACCATTTGCTGAATTTTTGTTACCCATATTTTTAAAAATATATCCTAATCTTTTACCTTCCACTTTTAAAAACGATGATAATTTTAATAATATCAAAAAAAATCTATATGCTAAAGAACAACTAGCCAAATTTTTACAACAACTTATAGAAGAAAAAGAAAAACAACTCAATGAAAATATAGGAATCGATTCAGATAAAAAAAAAAATATTCTAAATAAATTCCATCAACAATTAATTAATAAAGATGAAAAAGATATCAATCCTTTTCTTAGTGTTAATGATACTTTAAAAATTGCTAAAATTTTTAAAGAAGATTTTGTATTAGATCAAATGAACCTAAAAACCTTACAAACAATTTGCCATCTCTTAGGATTGAAACCATATGGTATACATTATCATGTTGTATTACAATTGAGACACCATTTTTTAAGACTACAAAGAGAAGATCGAGAATTAATATATGAAGGAGTTGATAATTTAAAACATAACTCATTAGTAGAAATATGTAAAGATAGAGGAATGAACTTTAATACAACCGAAAAAGAAATGAAAGTTCAAATACAACAATGGTTACAACTAGCTAGTATTAAAGAAGTTCCTTATATTCTTCTTTTATATATTAGATGTGTAGTTGTAACACATGCCATCATGGATATACATGACGAACAAAAAAAAAATGAAAACAAACAAAATGTAAACAACAACAATAATAATAATAATAATAATGCTAATAGTTCTGATAATAATAATAATCATGCTAATTCATCAAACATAGATGATAAACAAAAACTCATACAAGAAGCTAAAGAAAAACTAGATGATTTGAAAATGAAAGAACAAGAAATTAAAAAAAATATTAACAAGCAAACGGACGAAGAGGAACTACACAATAAGGAGAATAATGCTAAGGTGGATTTTGTTAAAAAAAATAAATATATGCAAAATGAGTTAAATATGTTGAAGCGTATATGTGACTTGCAGCACAAGTAAAAATATAATATTTGTAAAAATAAATAAATATAAATAAATATATAAATATATATATATATATATATATATATATATATATAATATATTTTATTTTTATATTATGTTGAATTGTCTTTTTTTCCTTACAGAGAACTTAAAATTGCCTTTACCTCCTTAACAGAACTCGCCGAAAAAAAACAATCATGTAAAGGAAAAAAATGAAATAAAATAAAAAAATATATACAATATATACATACATACATACACACATATATTTATATATATATAATGCTTATTTATTTTGTTTATAGGCGACATTAACCAACTAATAAAAAATATGTCCCAAAGATTGCTAGATATTGAAAAACACATCAGCGAACTGAATGTACATAAGCAAGTGGAAATGGTAATTTATTCCCCTTATTATTTTACAAATATATATAAATATATATATATATATATATATATATATATATATACATATATTTATATTTATATTTATGTTTCAGTGCACTACTAACTGTTTCATTTTATTCTTTCTTTTTGTAGGATGAATATTTTTATCCAGAGGATGAAAAAACTGATGATTCTTTGAATGCAAAAAATTAAATAATTCGATTTTACACGAATAATTTGTTAAACCTATGAGATGTTTCTCTAAATTTATGAAATTGTTATTATATATATATATATGTGTTTATTTATTTAACCTTATTATTTTATTTATTTTATTTTATTTTTAATTTTTTTTTTTATTCTATTTATTATTATTTATTTATTTTATTTTTTTTGTATGTGTAAACACATTATTAATAATAAATAATTTTAACAAATGGATAATCTTCTTTTTCATTTTATTTTATTTATTCGTTTTCTTTTTTTTTTTTGACCAATAATTTAATACTTAAACAATCATATGATAAAAGGACAAAAATATATATATATATATATATTATTTGTATACACTATTTTAATTTTTACTTTATATTTTTCATTGAGATAAATAAGTACTCTTTAAAAATTAGTTGCTATATATATATATATAATATAAATAGAATGAAAATTATGTCTTTTTTATAATATATGATAAGAACAATAAAAAGATAAAGGAAAAAAAAAAAAAAAAAAAACATCATCATATATGTGTTTTACACATATATCGGTCTTATAATCTTAACTACATATATATATATATATATTATATATAATGATTATATTTTAAAAATTAAAGTATCTTACTATTATATATACACCAATATAAATAATCTGTACATTTTGTTAATATTAAATATTTATTATTCCATGTTCAGGTAAAAAAAAAAAATAAAATAAAATAGCCATATAGTTTTAATATATATATATATATATATATATTTTTTATGTGTGTATGGAATAAGGGAAAAAAAAAATTCTTAACCGTTCAGGTAATTTTTTCATATATTTTTTCCTTTCAATATTAGGCAGCCATATCCATTGAAATTTTTTCATGATGAACATAATTTTGTATTGTAAAATCCGAAATTGTAAAATCTTCAATATTTTTAATATCTGGATTTAATTTAAGTGTTGGGAATGGATATGGTATTCTATTAAGTTGAATTTTTAAACTATCGATGTGATTATTATAAACATGCGCATTTCCTAAAACGTGTATAAATTCGGCAGGTTGCAAATTACAGACTTGTGCAATCATATGAGTAAAAATAGAATAAGAAGCAATATTAAAAGGTACTCCTAGTCCTAAATCACATGACCTTTGATACATAATACATGATAATTTTCCATCGAAAACATAAAATTGACATAAAATATGACAAGGAGGTAATGCCATTTGGTCAAGATCTTTTACATTCCATGCACACAAAAGAATTCTTCTACTTGTAGGATCATTTTTAATTAAATTTATTATATTTTTTAATTGATCAACACCTTTATTTTCATAATTATCATGCATATTTGTATATTCAGCTCCGAAATGTCTCCATTGAAAACCATAAATAGGTCCTAAATCGTTAACTTCTCTATGAAATAATTTTCTATTATCTAAAAATTCCCTAGTACCATTAGCTTCCCATATCCTTACATTCTTATTTAACAGCGTATTACCATTTGTTTCTCCTCTAATAAACCAAAGCAATTCTTCAATAATTCCTCTTAAGAATAATTTCTTTGTAGTTAATAATGGGAAATATTGACTTAAATCAAATTTCATAATATATCCGAATTTACTTAAAACACCTACTCCTGTTCGATCACTTTGTTTATTTCCATTCATTATAATATCATATATAATATTTAAATATTGATATTCAGGATGACATTTATGTTTCAAACTATTATATATTTTAAAATCATTTGGATGTACACAATTTTTATTTTTCTCTTCTTTTTCTTTATTAAAATTAAAATAAACAAAATCATCTTCTTCTTCATCATCATCATCATTTTCATAATTAATTTTATATTTGTCCACATTTTTATAAAATTCTGTTAATTTTTTCATATGACATGTAACTTTGTCATCATTTTTTAAAGACATATCATTATTTTCTTCTTCTCCTTTTATACAGTCTTTTTCATTTAACACTTGATTATTCTTTTTTTTATAAATAACAAAATCCAATGTTGTATTGTTACTAGTATATACATCACTAACAGAAATAATTTGATACTCATTTTCATTTATTTCTGGAAAAAATACATCACATTCATATGAACTATTTATTCTAGTAAAGTATATCTTTTTGATTAATTTCTTTTCTAAAAATTCTTTATAAACAACGGAACCTCCAATAATAAAACATTTATAATAATTTAATTTTCCAAGTAAAACTATTAGATCTTCAACTTTGTTAATGATATAAACATCTTCATCAATATCTTCTTTTTTTAATGTTCTCGACAATATAACATTTATTCGGTTGCTTAAAGGTTTAAATTTTTTTGGAATACTTTCCCAACTTGTTCTTCCCATAACTACAACATTTTGTAATTTTTTCGAATTAGGCATATCCATTACATTATTCAGCGTTTCTTTGTTTAAATATTTACATCTCTTATATTTCAATTTTTCATATTTTGATTCATTCACATATGTAGTAACGGCACAAAAATATTTCATATCTAGTGAATTACATTTCCATGGCAATACTCCTTTATTTCCTAAACCTCTAAATGTGTAGTTATTAAAAACCTCGTTTTTTTTCACCTCATTTTTATTTTCAACCTTACAACATGCACATATGGCATAAATATCGAAAACGTCGCAGACTTGTTCCATCATAAAAAGGATAAAATATAAATATATAAATATAAATATATATGTATATATATATATATATATATATATATATATATATATTATCTTTATGTATCAATCTTGAAAATGTTGGAATATGTTTTTATAAATTTAAAGAAAAATATATATTGTGTAAGTTAAAATAAACTAGCTATTTGGGAATACAAAAATGGCTAGTAAAAAAAAAAAAAAAAAAAAAAATATATATATATATATTATATATATTTTTATTTATTTGTATATTATATTTTTATTACAATCCCCTTAATGTATCTTTTAAACAGATTCATACATAAATGTATTTATTCATTTAAATATATATAAAATAAATATCTTATCTTATATTTCAAAATGTGTATTTTTTAAGATAATAATTTTTTTTTTTTTTTTTTTTTTTTTTTTTTTTATAAAAACCTAATCATACATATATAAATGGAATAAAAAAAAAAAAAAAAAAAAAAAAAAAAAAAAAAAAAAAAAAAATTTTTTTTTTTTTTTTTTAAATTTTTTTTTTTTTTAAAAAATAATTTTTTTTTTTTTTTTTTTTTTTTTTTTCATTACATAAATATAATTATAATTATATTTGTTTAAAAAAAAAAAAAAAAAAAAAAAAAGAAACCAATAAAAAACTGTACAAAAATTACATGAGATATAGTATCTTCCTATATATATAATATGGTCTTCTTAATATAAAGAATAATATTTACAAGGTGCATATAAGAAAAAAAAAATAAAATAATAAATAAATAAATAATAATTATTTATTTGTACCTATATCATATTGATATGTGAATAAAACTTAAAATAAAAATAAAATTATCCTTTTCTATAATAATTATTTTAAGGTATATTATTATTTATATATTCCTTTGTTTATTATTATTACATATGATAAAATTCCCATAGACATATATATGATTTTATATAAGATTGATATCTTTAAAATATAGCATTTAAAAAAATAAAATAAAATAAAATAACAGAGAAAATTATATATATATATATATATTTATTTATTTATTTAAACTTTGTTGAGCTAGTTTCTAAATAAATGCTTTTCTTTTTTTTCTCTTTTTTTTTCCATTAAGCATGCACATTTATATTTATTCACAAAAAAAAAAAAAAAAAATAAATAAAAATATAAAATAAAAGAACATATATATATATATATATATATATATATATAAGAGTAACTTATAAAGAAATAGGAAAGGCAACAATATGAATATTTGAAATGAAGAAAAATATACTTTAAACATGTGATGATTTTATAAATTTTATATGGCATATATCTATTTGGTCCTATATTTATTTAACAACTGTAACGTTGCGTATATTATTTTGGAATTATTTAAAAACAAAAATTAATAAAAAAATAAAAATCATAAAAAATATATGTATATATATTTTGCATATATATTTTTCTTGTTTTCATTTCATGTATACTTCTGCATATTTATAAAAATTCATGTAAATATATAAAAAGAGAGAAAAAAAAAAAAAAAACATATTGCATGTCATTTTGAGAGAAAGTAAAAAAATTTTAATTAATATATTTTTTTTTTTTAACTCAATCCAAACTTATCTATAACATATGATTACTCACATAAACACATGACGAATATGTTCATATAAATTGCATAATTATTCCATCTTTGTAAATTTATAAAATAAAAATGCTCCAAAAATAAATAAATATATATATATGTTCTTATGTCCAAAGGAAAATAACGTTCTACAAAATTATTTTTTTTTTTTTATAGTAATACTTATATGTTATATTTAATATTATTATTTTGTTATTTAAATCACACCTTATATAATATATATATATATATTTTTTTGTCTTTTTTTTTTTTTTTTTTTTTTCATTTGAATTTTGTTTATATATATATATATATTTATATGTGTACTTATATTTATGTGTTTTATTTTTTATAAATATATTCATGTTCTCTGTAAGGTTTTGATTTTTTTTCATAATATACATATATTTTTATATATTAATTAAATGCCATCGTTCAATGTTTCGCATATTTATAATTACATATCTTTATGGTTTGATCTAATTTCATTTTGTTATTCCATAATGTGTATAAATTTTATTCAAATTTTAAAAATTTTATCACTTACACAAAATCTTTTTAATAGTTTAATACCCCTTAACGTTATTCATCTTTTTGTCATCTCCCTCATTTTTTTATTGCTTTGAAAATAATAATAATAATAATATGGACTCTATTTTTTTAGAAGATGACGCAATTGGACACGTAAATAATGTAAATCATTTAAATGATATTAATAACATAGGAGTTATTAATAATACAGATAACATAAATAATAATAATGATGTTGTAGAAAATTTTAATTTTAAAGATCAATTAAAACATTTGAAAAATATGAAAACCTGCTCAACCCGTTATAACAGTATGCCATCGTCAAACATTGAAATGTTGTATGATCAAGAACTCATGGAAAATCAGAACATTCTTTTTTTAAATGATACAGAGAATGATATATTTAATTTTTCAAAGGAAATAAACAATGATGAATATTACAAAAAATATTATATTGATAAAGAAAATCATGAAAAAAAAGATTATAATCATATTTATCATAATTTTGAAAATAATCATAATTTTGAATATTTAAAAAATTCTGAACATTGTGAAAAATCACATGAACAAATTATAGCTAATAATAGATATTATGAAAATTTACCTGAACAAGTCATAATTAATAACAAGGATATGTTAAAAAATGATGAACAAAAGCAAAATGTGGATGTACAAGTGCATATTGATATGAGCAAAGTAATGTATGATATATATTTTTTATGTTTTCATAAAAATGGTTGTGAATATATAATAAAAAAATTAAAAGAAGATAATAAAGAAGAAAAGGAAATAATATTAAATTCTTTATTAATAGATACGATGTCTTTATGTCCAGATATATATGGTAGTTATGTAGCTCAAAGTATATTTGATTTAAAGGATGAAAAATATAAGGAACGTTTTACAGATGAGTTTTTAAAACATACAAGT
>NC_031484.1:494858-504858 GCF_001602025.1 Plasmodium gaboni | reverse complement strand
AACGTTTTTTTCTCTTTTATATAATTTAAGTTTGATTGTATCTTTTGTTTATTCAAAGAGACAAGGTTATTTAATTGTTCATATTTCTTATCATTATTGTTTTTTTTTTCCTTTGTATTATGAATTATGTGAATATCACATTTGACTATATTCACAGTAAAGTATGAATAATAGTCCGCAAGAAAAAAACAAATTATTTGATAAAAAAAAAGGACAAGAAAAATTTGGAAAACCATATTCATTTTGTAAAAAAAAAAATTAAAAAGAAATATAAAATAAAATAAAATAAAATATTTAGTTAAGGGCAAAATGGATGCTCTTAAATATTATTATTTATGTTTTAATATAAAAAAAAAAAAAAATTAAAAAATTAAAAAATAGAAATGAAAATAAATATTTATTTATATAATTTTTTCCCTATATAATACATATGATTGTTTATATATTTTTATTTATTCAAAGTAAAGAATATTTTGTGAAATGGTTTATTATTTTATTTATTTTTTTTTTTAAAAATTGTATGACAATTTTGTTGAATTCAATTTATTTTTTGTAATTGTATATAATTTTATCGAATGTTGTATTTTTTTTTTTTTTTTTTTTTTTGCAACGTGTTGTATTTTTATATAATTTATATGTTAAAAGAAAAAGTAAGACAAAAAAAAAAAAAAAAATAAATAAATATATATATTATATGCGTGTATTATATTATATATATATATATATTTTCATAAATATATGAAAATTTTTTTTAGTTTCCTCTTTTGTTTGTAGATAATAGAATTTGTAATTATATAAGACGTGTATAAATTATATTGAATGAATAAGAAAAAAACAATACATCCTCATTAATAACTATATAAAATATTGATGATTTAAAAAAAAAAAAAAAAGAAAAGAAAATTTTCTTTGAATTTTAAAATATCGACTTATTTATATTAACTTTAATTATGTTAACATACTAAAAATATAGAGAGTTATAATGTTATTATAATACAACATACAAAATGAACGTCTATATTTTAAAAATATTTATTTTATATTTTTGAAGTTATAAAAAAATATATATGTTCCTTTTTTTTTATAGCATTTAAAAGTACAAAGTGAAATAAATAAATAAATATATAAATATATATATATATATATATATATATATATATATATTTTTGTATGTATGTTCTTTATAGTAATCTTCATAAATATATCTTATTATAACCCTTTTTGAAGAAAAAAAAGTGTTATTTTGATTATAATATTTTATAAAGAGATATAAAATTTGAGAATATATATATATAAATCTATGTATAATAATTCTTATAAATTATATAAGGAAAAAAAAAAAAAAAAAAAGGTTCATTCTTTGTGTATATTATATTAAATAATAATATTTTTATACATATATTTATTATATATATATATATATATTTTTTTTTTTTTTTTTTTCTTTAATATATGATATACCATTTTTATATAAATTTTTTAGTTAATCTATATTATTACAAAATTTTTTGTAATATTATTATTTTTTTATTTGTTATGATAAAAATAAAATAAAATATTTATATATATTATATTTTGTATATGTAAAAGTTTTATATATTAAAGCGAAAACCCTTTAAAAAATAAGAACGCTTTTAAATAGTATACTTTATTTTAATATATATATAATATATAATATATGATGAATTAAAAAAAAAAAAATGTTGTGAATAAGGTTGAAAGGAATATGTTATTTTATTTTATATTATAATTACGAATCCTATTTGTATTGTTTTGTTCTTCTCAAGGAAATATAAAATATATATATATATTAATATTCATGTTTATCTTTTATTTTTTTTATATAAATTTTTTTTTGAATGACTATATTTATAATGCTTTTTTTTCTATATTAATAAGGTGAAACATAAAAATATATGAATGGTTAAAGGGTTCATTTGTTATTTTTTATCCTTATAAACATATTTCTTTTATATAGTTAATAATATTTTGAACACGATGAAGTGTAATTAATATTTTTTTTTAGGTCGAAAAAAAATAAAATAAAATAAAATAATAAAAAAAGTAGGTGTAGTTATTAGGTAAAATATACATATATATATATATTGGGGGTATTTAAAATGTAGCACATATGTAAACATCAAACTATGAATAAATAAATAAATATATATATATATATTTTTAATTTGTGTGTTTATATATTTATATAATGGAGGAGAAATTAAATTTATACATTTACCCTCTAAAGAGGCTTAAAGTATACAATGAACCGAATTCAATTGAAGTTACATTAAACACGTTTGATAAAAAAAAATTGAATAAAGATGAAAAAAGAAATGAAATTCTTGAAGAGTTAAAATGTAAACGTGTTGAGAACCCACATATGATTTATGATTCTTTAAATTCAAATATCCTTTATGAAATAAAAAATTTCTATGCAACAGATAAAACATATATAACACGACGAGAAGTAAAAGACAGTAATTTGAACAATACAGATAAAAATTTAAATAGTAATCAAAACAATATAAGTGACAAAAATAATAATATAAATGATAGTTCAAGTGACCATTCGGATAATATTATATATGATGAAACAGATGAATGTTCTCATGACAATGATTCTAAAAGTGAAGACATGTCAAAAAAAAATAAAAAAAATAAAAAAATAAATAAAAATAAAAGTAGCAACAAAAAGAAAGATGATAAAAAGGGTAATATTAATAATGAAAGTATTTATAATGAAAGTATTTATAATGAAAGTAATTATAATGAAAGTAATTATAATGAAAGTAATTATAATGATAATATTTATAATGATAATATTTATAATGATAATATTTATAATGATAATATTTATAATAATTTAAATCGAAACTTACAAAATAAAAATAGAACTAGAAATGTTTATAAATCCTCAAAAGTTGCAGAATATTTTACAAATTACCCTCAAGAAGTACAAGAAGACATTTCGTCATGCTCAAGTGATGATGAGATAAGTACTTTGAAAAAAAAAAAAAAAAATAGCTATAAACCTAATCCATCATATAATGTAAACACAAATGGAAAAGATGAGATAATATATTCATTATCGAGTGATTCGATAAAACATTCAGATATATATTATGATGACATAAAAAAAAAAAAAAAAATAGCTGAAAAAAATTTTATAGATTTTTTACATAATACAAAAAAATATGAAAAAGAAATTAATTATAATCATGTGAGAAATAATACGTCTAGAGATGTTATTAATACTTTGGCTACATTCTATATTGATAAAAAAATAAATATAAATACAAAATATTCATATGATTTACATTTCAATATGAAAACCCCCGTTGTTGTATTTCCAACAGGATTTTATAATAATGAAATAAAAATTGTAGAAATGCAAATTAAAGATTTTATATATGACGATAATTATATATATAACAAGTGTAATCATAATATTAACAATTTTAACAATATTAACAATATTAACAATATTAACAATAATATTAATATTAGTGAATATGAAAAAATATATAAAAACGATTTTGTATATAATCCACATATTATTAATAATAACACAAGTGTATATAATTATAATAGTCTATATAATGATAATCATTTGATACCATCAAATATAAAATTCAATTTTGAAAATGAAATAAATATCATACCAACAAACTTATCTGTTGGTAATGATGAATATTTATATAGAACACAATTACCATCATATACAAGTTTGCCAAATAGAATTAAAATTGCAAAAGAATATAATAAGAATTATAAGTATAAAAAGTTTTATAAAATACAAAATGATAATCTTCTTTTATATAAAATTAATCGTAATCTAACTGAATCTAAAGAATTAGGATCTATTTCTGTTAATAATTTTTATAAAATTAAAGAAATCAAAGTTGATAATAATAATATTAATCAATCTGTTGTGTATTCTAGAAATGATTTTGGACTTTTTATTTTTCTTTTACACTATAAAGAAAATGATGTTTTTAATAATATTTACGAGAATAGTATATCAGATCCAAAAGATAAAAAATATGAAATACAAAATTATAAATTAAATAAGAAAAATACAACAAATTATTTTTCAAATTATTCTTCAAATGAACAAAATTTTTTTAAAATTTCTAATTACAAAATACAAATAACAAAAGATATCCTACTATTTGATCGATTATATCAAATATGTCCAAGTCCATTTACATTTGGAAAATGTTTATTTATAGGCAATCATAATAGTTTATATTCTTACGATATACAAACTAATGTTATACAAATGTCAGATATAAATAATAATGCGTCATTCTTTAAACAAAATGATACTTTTATATGTATGTGTCATTTACAAGATGATAATACAATTCTCTTTGGAGCTAGATATCTTTATATTTATGATCAAAGAGAAAAACAAATGGCGAAATTTAATACTAGTAATTATTTTGCTAAAAAAACAACCAAAAAAAGAACTACCAAAAATGTTTCTGAACAATTTGGTAATATCTTATCAGAACGTAATATTAATCCAAATAATCTTTATAATGAAAATATTAGTCGTTCTCATTTTAATCATGGTTATACAGCATTACAAAAAAATCCAGATTTCCCATTTATAGTTGCTGCAGTCAATGCATCATTTAATGTTATCGAACTCTGGGATACGAGAAATCAATATGAACCATTATTTATTTTTCCATTAAATATTTCTGAATTCACACACACTTATTTTAGACATATTGAATGGATAAGAATATCACCAAATGTTTATGATTATGATAAAAAAAATAGTTATAACTTAGCTGCCTTCTCCTATTATGAACATCAGGTGTATATCAGAAAAATTGTCATCTATGATGATTTTACAAACTACAAAGATTTAGGCATACAAACGTATACTAATAATCAGTCACAATTTATGTACAACCATCTTTTCAAAAATAATAATAAACAGAATGACGTGCACTTTTTTGATTCTATTAAAGACACATCTTCCATTCAAGATAAAGGAGAAACAAAAGAATATAAAAAAAAAATGACAAAAAGGAAAAAATTACAACAAATGGGTGAAACTACAAAAATGGAGGAAAATAGAAAAATGGAGGAAAATAGAAAAATGGGTGAAACTAGCCAAATGGAGGAAACTAACCAAATGGAGGAAACTAGCCAAATGGAACAAACTAGCCAAATGGAACAAACTAGCCAAATGGAACAAACTAGCCAAAATGGAAAAGTTCCATTAACTTCCCAAGAAAATGTCCCCAACTACTTGGGAGAAAAGGGTTGCATCTTCAACCAAACCAATGGTGTAATAAAAAAAAATACTGTTGTTTCATCTCGAAATAGGAATAAAAAAGAGAATATTAATTATAAATATTTAACTGCAAGAGAGATGAGAAAACGAAAAGATATTTGTTATAACCACTTGTTTAGTTATCGAAGTGTAAAGATGCATATAGATGATTCAATAATAATGGATGCATCTAAATTTACAACATTACAAAAGAATAAAAGGAGTTGTATAAAATTAAATAATGATGATAAAAAGTATAATTTTATAAATTCTAATATGTACAATATGTTTTTTGGATTATATGGTATGCAGTTTATAGAATTTACTATACCTGTATTTTATTGTTCTAAAGAAAAGAAAAATAAAATAGAACAATATCCACATGAACAGGATAAAACCAAAAATATGTTTTTAGAAAAACATTATTATTTTGATGAAAAAAAAACAAAAACGTATGAATATTTTATTAAAAGAAAGAAAGAAAGAAAGGTATGTTCAAGACAAGAAGTGGAAGGTATTAAATTGGATTATATTCAATTTGTTATGTATATAAATTCTTCAGGTCAAATATTTTGTATGCCTCTTAATCTCAATATAAAGAAAATAAAGAAAGAGCAAATTAAAGAATGGATACCTATAAATAAATTATATATTACTAATACTTATGTAAATGAAGATATACAAAAATTATCTCAACAATTTATTGATATTATTGAAAATAAAAATGTTGAAAATAAAAATATGGAAAATAAAAATATGGAAAATAAAAATATGGAAAACAAATATATGGAAAATAAATATATGGAAAAGGATTCATATGAATTTTTAAATAAGGGAGAAGAGGTTATAAGTAATGTTGAAAATAGTGCAGATAAGGAAACAGAATTGTCTAATAAGAATAAATCTATTATTAATATTCAAAATGAAGATAGTCAACAATTTTTTAATAATGAAAATCAATCGGAACATACAAATTCGGTTGAATATGGAGATCAGTTTATATTAAATATCAATGAAAATATGGAAAACTTGAATAACATGTATGTTGAAGAAAATTACACTGATAATAATATATATAATGATGATAATATGTATAATGATAATAATATTAATCAATATGATAATAATATTAATGATGAAAATAAAAATTCACATAATAATTTTGACCATGAAGTAAAAGAACATAAAAATGAAAACATCAACAATGTTATTAAAGACGAGGAAAAAACATTTTCATTAACAAAAGATAATTGCTATGTTTTAAAAGATTTATATTCTTCTTATTGTAATATAACAAATGAATTTTTATCAGATATGTTTAGATTTTTATCTAGAGATAAAGTTCTTATATTACAAAAAAATAGAAATTCAATTAATATATTTAAATATGGGAGAAATAAGAAAGATGAAGAAAATATTCTTATGAACATAAAAAATTGCCTAGTCATAGAAAAAAAGTCGGATGAAATGAAAAATAAAAATGATATAATAATATCATCAAAAAAGAAAAATATTTCAAATGTAATAATTGGCGATAATAATATGGAAGAGGCATATAAACATAATTTAATTTCGGATTGTAATATTTTGGAATGGGCAAATGATACCAATTATTATAAGGATAATATGAAAAGTAATAATATGAAAAGTAATAATAAAAAAAATAATAATAAGAAAAATAATAATAAGAAAAATAATAAAAAGAAAAATAATAATGTAATAGTTGATGATAATATAGAGACGTCTGGTAATGCTATCATGGAAGAGGAAGTATTTATACCTAAAGAAGTTCCTATAAATTACAAACATGATAGTAATAATAGTAATAATAATAATAATAATTACAACTATTATTGTAATAATAACAATTGTAATGTCATCCCTTTTGATAAAGAAAATATAATGTCAAATATTATTATTGAAAATATGAAGGAAATTTTTAGTTCTAAGAAAGATAAAAAAAAAAAAAAAAAATGCAAAGGAATGAAATATATAAAAGAAAAGGATAGGTCCTCATCAAATAATAATAAAGAAACTCTTTGTTCTATATATAATGTATTTGAATTATTTTCAAAAAAAAATATTAAGAAAGAATATATGAATGAACTTATAACTACACAAATAATTCCTATTTTAAAATATATAAATTTTAATTCTTTTAAAGATAGTATATTTACAGAAAAGAAAAATGCATTATGTACATTTAAAATTCATAACTTTTTTTATGTAGAAACTTTGTTTAATTTAGAAAATTCTTCATATAATTTATCAAAAGAAATGATAAAAAAATTTATAGAAGATAGTTATGCTTTCTGCACGTATTCAACAAATTTTCAATCATATAAAATATTGAAAAGAAATAATATATCAAATGATATTTTATATTTTTATAATAAAAATGAAACCTTTAACAAATTTATTATGAATAAAATAAAAGTTCTACAGAGGAATATCCAGTTTATGCCTAAAGATATCAATAATGAAATAATAATAAAAAAAAATAAAACTAACAATAAAAATATATATAATAATAACAATAATGATGGTGATGATAATAATAAAAATAGTATTATTATATCAGATGAATATGATATAAATAATATATATGAAAATTTTACAAATGAAGATAATCTTAATTATTATGATTCTTTTAATAATAATTTTAATAATTTACAAAATTTTGATAATCAACATGAAAATATGTTCACTCATAATACCATACATATGATTAACACAGGAGATATAAACAATGACAATAATATGGATAATAAGAAAAATAAAAATGAGAAACTACATAAATTGTCTATTTTAAAAAAAGCATATAAGTTGAGAAAGCTATTTGAAGTTTATAATGAAAATGGATTTAATTATATATTAACAAGTATGAATAAAATACAACTAATAATAAAAAAAAATAATAAAATAAATAATAATATGTATCAGAATAATAATGAGGATATAAATAAATATAACAGTCAATTTTTTGATAAAAAAAAAATAAAAAAATATTTTTTGAAAATATCGAAAGAACTAGACAAATGTGTATCAATGAAAAATTTTTTTTTTTATCAAAGTCCTATATGTTTTTGTCTTTATAAAAATGATTATAATAACAAAAGACAGTATAATACATATTTAAATTCATATGAATTCCTTTTAGATATTTTAATCTTTTTCAACAATAATAATATAATGCAGAGTGAAATAGAGAGGATGTATACATCTGGTAAGGATTATATGTGTATAAAAAATGATGAGCCTGTTGATAAAATATTTAAAAATAATAGGAAAAGGAAAAAAACCCATCTGAATCAAAAAGAAAATGATAATAATAATAATAATAATAATAATAATAATAAAAATAATAATAATTATTGTTATGGAAGTAAAAGTAAAATATATGAGAAGAAAGATGCATTTTATAAGTTAAGAGAGTATAACAATAAGGACGATTCATTACGTTATAATAAAACTATAAGAAAATTTAAAAAAAAAAAATTATTATTTTTAAGTAAGGATATTACTCATAATATATTTCAAAAGGTTTTAACGAATGAATATTATATACCAATACCAAAATATATGAAAAATAAAATAAAAATCAAAGAAGAGAATTTTCAATGTTCTCCAGTTACATGTTTTAAAAAACATTCAGTAGGTTTATATAATGAAAAATTATCTAATATATATAATTCTATTAATTTTCACAATTTGAAAAATTTTGATATACATAAATATATGTACCATGAGTATTTTAATATACAACAAAATAAAGTGAAAAATGATATAAATAAATATATTAATAATTATGAAGAACCTTTATTTGATAAACAATTAAAAACTACTGGACATGCAGCTGGATATAAAATGGATTATAAATTATTGAATAAGTTGTATAATTTATGGCCGAATAATGAAAACAAGGAAAGAACCAAGGACAATTATTTGGTAAGCAAAAGTATTGAGTCGTTTTAAATATATCGACAATGTGTATAAACTATAATATGTTATACATATATATATATATATGTATATATTTTTATATGTATGTATTTTTTTTACTATAGGAAATAATGAATAATTTAAAAAATAGAGAAAAGGTACTTTTTTATGATTAAAACATTTTTAAAGTTTTGACTTTAAAATGTATGTTATTTTATAGCTAGCTAAATATAGGAAGAAATGTTCATAAAAAAAAAAAAAAAAAAAAAAAAAAAAATAGCTAAAATTTGGAAATATATAAATAAATACATACATAAATATATATATATATATATTATTTAGTATTATTATTTTATTTTATTTTATTTCATTTTATTTTTTTTTGTCTATAAATATTTGTTGTAAAATATACTTTATTTTTTTATTCTAAATTTTTACATTACTGAAATACATTTTTCTTTTTTAAATCCATTTGTTTTTTCTTCTTTCTAATTTTAAATATTTTAATTTTTTTTTTTTTTAAGTTATGAATTTTTGTTATTTATTAGAACAAGGTTACTAGCCAAATTAAATTTTTTTTTTTTTTTTAATTCTCATTATATCTCACATTATTTCTTTACAGTTACATATAAAACATATGAGAAAATAAACATATATATTTATATATTTATTTTATATATATATCATTTTGCCTTTAAATTTTTATAATTACATTTTAATAATATTGTAATTTTTTTTAAGTTTTCATAAAACAAAAGTATT
>NC_031484.1:493579-494563 GCF_001602025.1 Plasmodium gaboni | reverse complement strand
TTTTTTGATTATATAACAAAATGTGTTGCATTTCATTTATGTTAGAAATTGTGATATCCATTTAAATGCTGCTGCATATCCCATTCTTCTAATAACACTACACATAAATAATTCTACTGGTCTTACTCCTGATCCACCTTTCATATTATTATGAACAGTTACATTTGAAAATAAATTAAGATGTTGTCTTAATTCATCTTCACTAGCTGCATCAGGTTTATCAATTTTATTACCTAAAACAACAAATGGAACATTGCTTAATTCTTCTGTTTCTAATAAATGTCTTAATTCTTCTCTTGCTTCATCAAATCGTGATCTGTCAGTAGTATCAATCATAAAAACTACAGCATCTACAGCAGCAAAATAATCTCTCCATATTCTCCTAGCTGTTTCATGTCCTCCTAAATCGAATGTTTTAAATCTTATTTTTCCCACAACCAATTCTTCTGAGTGTGGGTGTAGAGTAGGCACGTGTTGAGCCACTCTATCATCTTTTAACATATGTAATAAAGTTGTTTTTCCAGCATTATCTAAACCTGTAATGTTAATCAAAATATAGGAATATATATATATATATTATTTATACACACAAGACATTATATATAAACTTTAGGTGTACACATTTTTTTATATACATATTGCATTTCATAAATATTATATAACAATAATATTACTAAATGGTTAAAAATATATGTATATATATATATGACATATGATCCATATTATTTTTTTTTTTTTTCTCAACAAAAAATTGACAAAATTGAAATAATAACTTTTAATAGGACATATATTTATTATTTTATTAAATATATATATATATGTATTTCTTTTCTTTTCTTTTTTTTTTTTGTCATTAGATATATAACAGTTATGAAAAAATTTATTTTTATATACTCATACATATATAAAAAGACTTATTATAATATTTCATTTTGTTAATAACATTTTTCTTTTAAAACTGTTATTAAAAAAGTTTACCTAAAA
>NC_031484.1:492910-493274 GCF_001602025.1 Plasmodium gaboni | reverse complement strand
ATATTGCATTTCATAAATATTATATAACAATAATATTACTAAATGGTTAAAAATATATGTATATATATATGACATATGATCCATATTATTTTTTTTATTATTATTTTTTTTTTTTTTTCTCAACAAAAAATTGACAAAATTGAAATAATAACTTTTAATTGGACATATATTTATTATTTTATTAAATATATATATATATATATATATATATATATATTTATTTATTTCTTTTCTTTTCTTTTTTTTTTTGTCATTAGATATATAACAGTTATGAAAAAATTTATATTTATATACTCATACATATATAAAAAGACTTATTATAATATTTCATTTTGTTAATAACATTTTTCTTTTAAAACTGTTA
>NC_031484.1:490508-492610 GCF_001602025.1 Plasmodium gaboni | reverse complement strand
TTGTTTATATATAAATTTAAAAAATTATTATATAATATATATATAATATATATATATATATATATATATTATTATATATTATGTATGTATACATAATAACTGAATCAAGGCACATATTAAATAATACCCACGTCACATGAATATAATATATTATTATGTAATATATATTTTTTAGTTTTTCAAACATTAAAGAAAATCTAGGATATACGGGCATATATAATATATTATGGCTTCTTAAAGGAAAAAAGAAAAGAGATTTATATATAATATATATATATATATATATAATATATATATTTATATATATATTAAAAATATACATAATATTAATATAATTTTATTGGTTAATATATGCATAATTTTTATTGACGAATAATAATATAATAGTCATATATATAAAGGATTATATCACCACATATATATAATATATATACATTATCGGCTCATAATTTCGTAAACAAACAATATATATTTTTTTATTATTTCTAAAGAAAATATATTAAGGTGATAAAATAAAGATTATAATACAACCTATTTTTTTTTTTTTTTTTTTTAATTTTAATTTTTTAATTTTTTTTTTTTAAATGAATAATGAACTTATAAAAATATAAATTAAATTATACTTTTTTATATTTATTAGTTTGCCCTTGTTTAAAATGATTTGATAAATACAACCCATTTATATATATATTAACATATAAAATAAATATTGTCCCACTTAAAATTATAATTTAATTTATATGCGGATGCTTTTTCTTTTTTCTATTTATTTTTTTGAAAAGAAAAAAATAGCATACATATATAATATTATATGTAATATATTTATGTGTATGGGTTTTCAAAAAATATGTTTCTCATTTTTTTTTTTAAATATATATAAAAAATATAAATGTTTATACATTTTTATATTTATATAATTAGATTGTCCTAATTTTGTATATTATTGATACATTATTTTTTTTTTTTATTTTTTTTTTTTATATTAGAAAATAAATTTCTAAAATGCTTATCATCCCCTAGTTGCAGATTAACAAGGCAAAAAAAAAAAAAAAAAAAAAAATATACATATATTTAAAGTATAATTAACATAATTATAATAAAATAATAATGATAAAGAGATATATTTGATATTCAAACTTATTTATTCATTTATTTAATAAACAATTATGAAATGCTAAATTAAGAAAAAAAAATTTGTGCAACAGTATAATTGAAATGATATATGATATGAAGCTTTAATTTTTATTATTTACATGATTGAATAAATTGAATATGTTTTAAAAAATATATATAAATTAAGTGTATATAAAAAGTAACACATGAGTGAATAAATAAATAAATAAATATATATATATATATACACATATACACATATATTTATTTATATATGTATAATTTATGAATGTATTATAGTTATTTAAAAAGATGGGTAATAATATGTTAAAAGCAAAATCTCATAATGTCTTTCGTAAAAAAGGTGATATATTAAATACAAATAATTTAAAGGCAGTACATATAGAAACTTTCTATCCACCTTTAAAAAGTTCGAAAAAAGTTTCTGTCTGTAGATGTTGGAAATCTTTTAATTTTCCTTACTGTGATAATACTCATCAAAAATTGCAACAACAAGGAGTAGTTTGTGGACCTTTACTTTTAGAAATACGTAAAAGCAAGACAGTACGTTCTCCTCAATAAAAAAAAAAAAAAAAAAAAGAACAAGATCAAGTGAAATCAAAAGGGATAAAGTTATCAACTTATATTGATATCAACAATATAAATGTATATATTTATTATTTTTTTTAAAGTTATCATTTTTTAATTAATTTATTTTTTTTACGTCTTTTTAAATTATATATATATATATATATATATATATATATATATATATATATATACATACATATTAACATTATTATTTAATTTTCCCTTTTTTTTTCCAAGAAAATAATTTTTATAAATGATAAAAATTAGTGTTATACATATATTTAAGATATTAACATGTTATTTATTTAAGTAGTATATATAAGAAATTAGATGCTTTTTTTTCTTTACATATTTTCATTTACTTTTAATAAAAGAAAAATATAAATATCATAAAATAT
>NC_031484.1:485920-490109 GCF_001602025.1 Plasmodium gaboni | reverse complement strand
TTTTTTTTTTTTTTTTTTTTTTTTTTTTTTTTTTTTTTTTCCCTATTTGTTTTAGTGATATTTCAAAATGGCTAGATAAAATACTAGCTAGCTAAAATTAAAAAAAAATAATTAAAATAATTTTATTTATTTATATTATATTATTTTATTTTACTTTTATTTTATTTTCCTTGTATGTATAAAAATACAATAATATAAAGATATTTGGTTTCATGAAAAAATAATAAACAAAAATAAAAATATATATACACATATATATATTTTATTCCACCTTTTCAAATAATATAGTTACATCCATAAGAATAATTTTGTGGAATATAGATGAATCATAAAATCGGTCCATAATTTGATCTATTGCGTCATCCACTGTTCCATTATCATCATTAACATCTTGATTATTTTCAAGTAATGTATTTAAGTTATAATATTTAATAACATTTTTTAAATCTAAATTCATTTCTTTTTCAATATAAGAGGTACTATAATTTATGCCAAAAGAACTATAAATATCAATAATAAAGGGTATTTTGGGTTTCATTTTAACTTCAAGTTTTACTTTAATTTTTTGTTTATCTAGAGTTTCATATACATTTGTATATTTCCTTTGTATAGGTATAATTCTCATATGTATAACTTTATATTTTAAAGGATTAAAAAAAAAAGTCATCAAATCGTCATATATATATGGTTTAACTTCTCCATCATGTTTATTTTGAACTAAGCATATATAACCTTCTGGGACTTTTTTAAGTGTGAAATAAAAAAAGAGAGTAGTAATTATACAACACGTTAATAATTTTACATTTTTTAATTTTAATATTTTTATTTGTTCATTTTCTTGTTCTTTTCTTTCATATTTTATATTATCAACTTGATCCATTTTATTATCTTTAATTTCAACTTGACCATCTGTTATATGCATTTTATTTTTTATAATATTAATATTTGAATATATAAAATTTTCATTTTCTACACATTTCTTTTCATTCATTCTTGGATTATTATTAACACTTAAATGTGTATTTGTAGCTCTTTCATTTTTTATTATGTTATGTATATTTCTTATATTTATCTTGTATAAATGGTAATGTTTTACATTTCTTATATCATATTTCAATTTTATAAAATGACGTTTCATTATAAAAATATATTTTTTATGTGTTCACTAGTTAAAGGCACAACTACATTGTAAGAATTTTAAAATAACAATGCTTTCTTATATAATTTATTACATATCATACGTTAAAGTAAATAATTTTTTATCAAGCATTTTTTTGTTTTTTTTTTGTTTTTTTTTGATATATTTTTTAATTTTTTTTTTTAATAAGTGTACTAAAAAATGGCTAGATATAAATAAAAAAGGAAAAAAATATTCATATGCAATATTTAAAAAAAAAAAAAAAAATATATATATATATATATATATATATTATAGGTATTTTTAATATCATACATACACATATATATATATATATATATAATTACGTCCGAACCGTAAACTGATACTACATACATACGTATTTTTATTTATATAGTATCTTCTTTTGAATAAAAAATAATAAAACTGAATGTAAATAAAATTTTTGTTTTGTTTTGTTTTATTTTATTTTTCAATTTTATATCTTATATCATTTAACTAAATAATGTTTCTTATTTCCTTTAAAAAAAATAGATATTTCTACACATAAATTAACGTAATAAATAATAACATATAATTATATTATACCTTCCTTATATAATATAATATAATAACGAAAGAGTCATAAATAAATGAATAAACCCTTTGAGATACATGACGAAATTACAATTTTATAAAATTTAATAGAACGTTATGTTATAAACTTTTTTTTTTTTCTTTTTTTTTTTTTTGTTATTCTTATTATTATTATTATAGGGTAATAACTATTTTTGCATATTGCATCATAGAATATTGAAACTTATAGATATGCAATATAAATAAATATATAAACACAAATATATCAATATATCAATATATCAATATATATATATAATAGATAAAGATACATATATATATTTTTTGTTTAAGAAAAAATTATATTCCCTAGACTAAAAATTTATATATTTCTAATTTTTAAATTTATAATATTTCCTATGTAAATATAAAATATATGTCTACCAAAAGAAATAAAGAAAAAGAAGAAATCAAGTATGTAAATATATATAAAGAATATATCTTTTAATTTTCCACATTATATATATATATATATTATAACCACAATATATTTATATTACAACCGAGTATGATACATATACATTTTATGTTATCCAATTTATATATTTAATATTTCACTTATTCAAAAAATATAAAAAAAAATAAATTAAATAAAATAAAATATATTAAAAAAAAAAAAAAAAAAAAAAAGTAAATACACATATATGAATTAATAATATTCATGGTATTATATATATATATATATATTTATATATATGTGTAAAAAAAAAAAAAATAATTGGTGCTATTATATATATTTTTTAAAAATACTATATATATATTTAATTTTAAATTTGTATACCATAATGTTACTTTCTATTATGTGTATTATTGTTTTATATTATTATTTTTTTTTTTTACTTCATCTTTTATGTGCAATAAGAGATAAATATTTTTGATTTTTTACACATATAATAAGATATATTATATATATATATATATATATTTAATTTTTTTTTATTTTATTTTTTATTTTTTTTTGTGTGTATTTATATATTTTTGTCCCATTTTTACATTATTCTTTTATATATATTTTAAATTTTATTTTATTTTATTTTTATTTTATTTTTATTTTTATTTTATTTTATGATACTTTTCATGTTCCCTCCTGAAAGGATGATATATAAATAGTATTTATTTAAAATTTAATTTTTTTTTTTTTTTTTTGAAAAAGGGGTAAAAAAAAAAAAAAAAAAAAAAATGATTAATTTAGATATTGAAATATTGAATGATGTCAATTTAATATTAGAAAAATTAGATGCGCACGATCGTTTTATTGAAGCAAAAATAGAACTGTTCGAAGATATAGACAAAACGAAAAATTGTTATAGTACTACTTTAAATAATGAAGAAAATATAAGTAATACACAAATATTTAGCTCAGAATTGGATATTAATAACAAACAAGATGAAGAAAATAATATGAACCCTTTATATGATAATAGAAATAATATGTCTCAAATGACCGAAAATAATGTTAATCTTTTGGACTCTCTGAATCCTTTTGATGATGAAAATAATATGTCAAAAGAAATACATAATAATAAGGAAATAGAAGAAAATGACGAAAATGAAGATAAGAATGATAATAAAAAAAATAATGATAGTAATAAAAATAATGATAGTAATAAATATAATGATAGTAATAAAAATAATGATAGTAATAAAAATAATGATAGTAATAAAAATAATGATAGTAATAAAAATAATGACAGTAATAAATATAATGATAATATTAAAAATAATGATAATATATATAATGATAATAATAACACTTGCTATATAAATACCCTAGACAATATTAATAACAACAAAAATGTAAAAAAAAAAAAAATTCCTGAAATTATTAATAATAATGGAAAAGAAAAAAAAAGCATTTTGACTAATATTATTAATATCTTAAATTATGTTTTTCCAGATTATGAATTTAAATACTTAAATAATTCAAACTATAAATATATAAAAAATATTAATAGTGTTATTGATAATATAAACTATAACTTATTTTATATTGTTGAAAATATTTATAGAGGATTCAATAAAAAAATATGGAAAATATTAAAAGAACTTATTGATTTCAAATATTGTGATGTCTATACTTATTTAAACGATACAGATAATGATCCATATGTTGATAAAGAAAGTATATCAAGTTTTAATTACTTCTTCTTTGCAAAAAAAAATAAAAGAATTCTTTTCATATCTTGTATAACCAAACCAAAATATAAAAATCAAAAAAATGACGAAGATTTTAATAATTTATATATGGGAATACAAGATGATCCTTCAATCAATGAACAAAATGAATATGATGACGAAGACTCCTCACTTTGTTAAAATTTTTATATTCAAAAGAAATAAATTAAATATGTATATGAAAAATATTAATATTATGTCAAACATAATATATAACAGAATGGCGTTTATATGGCATGCTTACACATAAATAAATAAATA
>NC_031484.1:468614-485620 GCF_001602025.1 Plasmodium gaboni | reverse complement strand
ATATATATATATATATATATATATATATATGTATGTTATTTAAAAAAGATATTAAAATATTAAAAAAAAAAGAAAAAAAAAAAACAAAGATATATTTCTATTATTTTTTTCTAAGTATACCGATATAATATATGTAGTTAAATATTATTATTATGTATATTTATTTCTTCATTTTTCATTTTTGACATATATTCATATTCAATGTTTGTCAATAAAAAGAAGAAATAAATATTCAAATTAAAAATTAAATAATAATTAAAAAGAGTTCATCTTGATAAAGCAGTGTATACTTTTTTTATATTATACTTTTACGTGTGCTCGTATGTAGTTATAATGGATATATTTTTCTTAACTTTCTTATAGTCCTACATAAAAATAAAAATAAAAAAATTAAAATAAAAACAAAAACAAAAAATAATAAATAAAAAGCAAAAAATACGACATATAAATATATATATATATATATATATATTACCAAATACGTTGCACTTAATATTAATAAGTGTTTTTCTTAAATATTTATGAACGTACAGGTAGTTTTATTATTATTTTATTTATTTTTTTTTATTTTTTTATTTTTATTTTTATTTTTTTATTTGTTTTTTTTTGATTACTAAACTTACCTATAATAAACTCTACATTGTTTCCTCCACAACTTATATAGTTCTTCTTTCACCTATAAAGGAAGAATTCAATAAATATGATTACGTATATATATATAAACATTCACATTTGAATTTATATTTTCTAATGATAACATGAACATAAATATTTATATAGCCAAAATGTGTATATACAACCTTTATACAGGGAAAAAAAAAAAAAAAAAAAAAAAAAAAAAAAAATACAAAATGGCTAGTTGCACACACATTGGAATATAAATGGTGTCAGTGTATATACAAAATATGATATATTCATAAATATGTCAAATATATATATATATATATATATATTTTATTATTTTCTTTATTTTGTTATTTTTTTTAGCCCTTTCTTACATAATCTTGGAAGACGTCACTTGCCATGCAATTCATATTTTTGTTAATCAAATTTCCTATGTAATCATTTTTTATCCTCTTTTTTATTTTGATTCGCACTTCTTTACATAAATCAGATGATTCAAAATATTCCATTGAATTTAAACAACTGTTGTTATCATTTTTCTTCTCTCTTTTCCTAAGACCTGTAACCTTTTCCTCATTATCTGTATATGCAGGAGCAGGGTGAGGTAATACATCAGCTAACATTAAAGTTTCGATCATTCTAGTAATTTGCTTGTGTGTTTCTTTACAAACTGCCATAAACCTCTTCTTATCTAATTCTACATTTTCCTTTTGAATATTTTTTGTTGTTAAATATTCTTGTGGATATAAAACACTCGGTGATAAAATATTTAAATCAATGCACATTTTTATTGTAATGATATCTCTTAATTGAGTAAATGAAACTGCTGGATCTTCAACCGTTATTTCTCTAATGTTTGTATTAACAATTGATAAATGATAAATCTTTTCTAAAACCTGCATACCTAACCCTTTACATTGCATGGGAGGGAAAATCAAAAATTGAGATATTCTATTTCTATCAAATTGAAATGTAAAGAACGTATAAGTTGTTGCTAAACCAAATAAATAAAAATAATAACAGTACTCGTTACCTTCTTCATCTTGTTCTTCTTTCTTACCATTAAAACATTCTATTACATTTGTCTTTGAAACACTTTCTCTCTTCCACTTTTGAATGGCAGTATCTTTATCTTCTTTTTGTCCATCTAAAATGTTATTATTATTATTATTATTTTCTTTTTCCTTGAGCAAATCTGCATATAAATAAACAACATCATGATCATTATGAAAAGAATAATAATCTTCTTCATTTTTACTATATACATTATTCAAGGTATCAAATATTGCCTGTTTGACTAGATCATTGGTAATTACATATTCTTTTGGAAAACACACAACATCTTTTTGTGTAACATTATTATTATTATTATTACTACCATTACAATCACTACTTATATTATTATTTTTATTATTGTTAGTACTATTACTTTTGCTACTATCCGCATTGTTTACATCTTTTATTTTATCTTTTATTTTATCTTTTATTTTATGGTTTATTTCGTCTTTTTCTTCTCCCTCAGATATCTCTATCACTTCAACATCATCTTTTATTTCTACTATTTCAATATAATTATCATTTCGTTCATCTTCATATTTTTGACCTTTGTTTCTTTTCTTGTTTTCATTTACTTCCTGACCATTCGTTAACAAGCCTCTTTTACCAGTACTCTTTTTTTTTTCCTCACTTTGATTTTGATCTTCATTTTCATTTTCATTTTCATCTTCATCTTCTACTACTATAACTTCGTCGATTTGTTTTTCCTTTTTGTGTACATTCAATGTGCCTTCACTTAATTCTTTATCATTTTGCTCCTCGATTTGATTTTTTGTTAAACAATTCGACTTTCCTTTTGTGCTAGTCACTTTTGATGCACTGGAAATATTAGTTACAGTTGATATATTGGTAACCGTTGATACATTTTTTTTTTCACTTAATTTATTTGGTACTTCTAATGAACCCCCTTCCATTTTACAACCATTCATAGTTTCTTCCTTAACATCCTTTTTTTGAGCACTCGTAGTACATGATGCACGGCTTTTAAACAATTCAGCGTTTAAATTATCAATAAAATTATTTTTTGCAAATGGCTTGCTCTTATCATGTTTAAATATAATATATGGTAATATTACACTCCATCTATAATCATATTCAATATTTGAAGCACTTTCAATAAACCAATGATAAAACCATTCAACTCTTCTATGTAAAATTTCAAAATTATCTTTAACTGTATAATCATATCTATTATGATAATTTTCACTTATCAATTTTCTTAATCTTTCTTCTTCATCCATTTCTTCTTCTGCACAATTATTATCATCATCATCATCATATTCGTCGTCATCATAATCATCATCTTCTTCTTCTTCTCCTTCTTCTTCTCCCTCTCCTTCTTCATTGTATTCTTTTCTTCCTTCTTTATCATTAATAGAACATTTATCTAAAGCTTCTCCTCCTTCTATAGTTTGTTTAGATTCACCTTCCTTTTCTCCTTCTTCTACATTTTTTTTTTTTCTTCGTCTTTTTCTTTTCTTTTTCTTCTTTTGGTTTTTTCGTTCATCTAATACTTTTAAATAATCTTTGTACATTTGTGACATATCCTTTTCAGTAACAGTTCTTGTATACAAACTTTTTACAACCTTATTTTCTTCCCCTGAATTATTACCGTCAGCATCATTTTTAATTAGTACTTCTCTTTTCTTTTTACGTCTTCTTCTTTTTCCTTTGGTCCAAACGTTTAGGACATTGTTACGAGCATTCATGCTGCTGCAGGAGTTTTTCGAATCTGAATATTTTCTCGTACCCACCTTATTCTTTTCAGCAACAACATTATCATTATTATTATTATTATTAATATCATCTATATTTTCATTATTACCCACTGTTTCATTATTACCCACTGTTTCATTATTATCCACTGTTTCATTATTATCCACTGTTTCATTATTAACCTCATTTTCCTTATTATCCTCATTTTCATCGTTGTCCTTATTGCCCATATCTTCATTGGTATTACTTTCATTTAAATTACTATCATTTACATTATTTTCCATATTATCAATTGTACTTGTTTTTCTCCTCCTTCGCCTGCCATTACCAGGCACCTTCTTTGTATTATCCTCAAGATCCTCTTTACTTTTACTAAGACTATCACTTGTATTTCTCCTAACAATACTACTTTTTCTAGAGTCTGATTTGATATGTACACTATTCGTTCTACTTCTTGAACCTCTCTTTTCGCTTCTAATCAAAATATTATTAACAGCTGCTTTCCTTTTATTCACAGTTCTATCCCATTCTAAAACATCAGTAGGTAATAAGCTTCCAGATGTATTTTCATGAATTCCTTTTCCATTATTTGTACTCATTTCATCACATACCTGACCATTTTCTCCACTTACAGTTTCTCTCTTTATATTTTTTATGTCACTACTACTATCGAATTTAAAATATTCAGAGGAAAATCCACATTTGCGTATTTGTAAAATTATATCTTTACTAATATGTTTCTCATAAATAATATAACCAGGAGGCTTATATATGGCATTCCTTACTTGTTCCTCATAACTATTTTTTTTAACTAGCTTTTTATCATTTCGATTTAATATACTTAAAAATTTTTCTTCACTTTCTATAAAGCCACCTGGATAAGGAGTGGTGATATATAAACTTTGTAAAAGCATTAACATGATATAATTTGAATTTTCATATTGGTCACATATGGACCCGTTCAACTTCATGAACACTTCATAATTGTCGCACGTGTAATAAAATTCTATATTCAAATTTTCAAATCCAATTACCTATAATAAAATTATATATATATATATATATATTTATATATATGCATATATTCTTGTATGTATAAACCCATATAACGCTCATATATTTATATATTCGTATTACCTGTTCACTGTCACTAAAAAAATGATGAGTAAATAATGGCTTGAATGTATATGTTTTATTAATATAATCAGAACTTGATATACATGGATGAAATGTTATTGTATTAATAGCACTAAGTTTAGGTACACATGTGTATGTATTTATTGATGGAAAAAAATTAAAAGATAAATTTTGTAAATCACTTGCATATGTCTTTATACAATTATAATATTCTCTATTTAGTTCAACTTTTTTAATTTCACCTGTAGTCTGTTCTACGTTTAATTTATTTGCACTTTTTGTTCTCATTTTTAAATCTATTTCTGATAATATATCATAAAGATATGAAATGATTTAATAGTACATAATTTCTTCAATCTATTGATTGCTTTCTTTATTTTTTTGAAGACATTTATACAATTCTTTTAGAATAATACAATGTATTTCTTTATTTGAAAAATGAAATAATATATATGAGCAAATAAACGTTGTATGGTTTAATATATGTGCACATAAATATTCTTACATATATATATGAATATAAATTTGTACCGTATTATTTAAACAATATATACATATATGACAAAGTATTATAAAATTAAAATAACATAAGAAAAATTATTGTGTATACATATATATATATGTTATTTATATATGGCACCTGGTGTTTATCCACTTATTTATTTATTTATTTATTTGTTCATTAATATATTCATTTTAATATTATACTTGTTAAATCAAATTTGCTGAACAAAAAAATATTATGGTTTAAATAAATATATATTTTTAAATAATGTTTTATTAGGAAAATGAATATTTAAATATTATACATATAAGTATACTACCAATATAAAGTATATATATATATATATATATATATAATAAATGATTGAATGAAAATGTTATTATACAACTTTTCTAATGTCCAATAAAATATAAGCATATAAAATTAAATTTTTAATATATATACCAATTGATATAAACTAATAAGCATATATCAATACATCAAAAAAAAGAATAATAAAATAAATAATAGCAAAAAAAAAAAAAAAAAAAATATAATATATATATATATATAATTTGTATAAATAAAAATATATATTTTTATATATATAACAAAAAATATATAATTATATATACAAATAAATAATAAAGTGTTAATACCTTTTACCTTGAAAGTATGAATTTAAAAAAAAAAAAAATTACAAAATTTATTCAATATATATATATATATATAATAAAATAATTAAAATGATATTTCATAATGTATATAAAATAAAAAAAAATAAAATGAATTTGAATTCATATATATTGTTCTGTTTTGTTTTTTTGTTTTTAGATATATATAATATATATAATAATATATATATATATATAAATATATAAACGTTTAATATATATAATATTATATATATTCTTTCATAGTAACACTACCAAACAAATAAGCATACAATTACAAAAAATTATGTAAATATTTTTCTTTTTATTTTACTTTATTTAAAAATATGTAATTATATATATTTATTTATATTATTTGATACACAAAACAATTGTATTTATATTGGGTATCCAATTATTTGGAACATAGCATATATACAACTATTGTTATTAATTTATTTGAATATAATTAAAACAATTTATATAATGTTATATGAACTTATATACACATCATTTTTGTAAATCTCCAAATATTTTATTTGTGTGTAACCTTTTTTTTTTATATGAACAGGTCAGGTAAAAAAAAAAAAACACATTAGAAAAGTCATGTCATTTGGCTAGATTACAACAATTTTATTATGAAGCGTTCATATTTTTTCATTAAAAAGAAAATATACATATAATATATATATATATATATATATATTTAATACCTTCATAAGAACATCAATTATATTATATTTATTATTTTATCATTGATGCAGAGCGAGATCAAAAAAAATTATGTGTAATAAATAATTTATTATGGAACGTGTAATTTTATCTCCTTTGTTCTCAACATAATATGACAATAAATGTTTATATTTATAATACTTATTTTATGTCCTATTTTAAAACGGTAAAAAAATAAATATTATGAGATTATAATCTTTTATGATGATACCATTTCTCATAAAAAAATAAAATGTATTTCCTAAATTTCAAACCTATTATATATTTTATAAATATTAAAATTAAAGCTTTTTTTTTTTTTTTTTCTTTTATTTTGTGAGTAAATAAAAAAGGATTTATATGAATAAATTAAATTATTCATTTTATATAAATACATATATACATTTTAATATTGCCATAATTTTTCTTCTTTTCTTTTTTTTTTTTTTTTTTTTACTCTCTTTACCATTCTTAAAGTGAATATATATAAATTCAAACAAAGATTTAAAATGAAATAAATAATAGTGTCATATATATATATATATATATATATATATATGTATGTATTCTATTATATTCTTTTTCATTTCATATTTATCTTTTGATAAATTCCATTTTTTGAAATGTTGTTTTTTTAAAATTTCTTTTTCTTTTTTTTTTTTTTTTGTGGTGTGAACTTAATTTTGAGGATTTGTTTTGTCATTATATATTCCTACTTTTTGAATAGCTTATACATTTTTAAAAAATTAAGCTGGAAGAGAAGGTTTTTTTTTATCTTCAATAATATATATATATATATTAAATGAATGAATTATTTGAATTGTATGGTGATACATATTAGCAAACATGTAAAAGAGAGAGTTAATAATCTGAATTCTACCATATTACTTTATATTACATTATATTATATTGTTTTTTTTTTTTTTTGTTTGTTTTTTAATTAATATTTAAAGAAAAAAAAAAAAAAAATGACGCTCTCGAGCTCCGAGTCAAGTATTTTTAGCGAAACAGACGACGATAGTTACAATGAAGAAGACTACACTTATAATAGAGAGGAAAATATAAAGAACATAAAAATCTATAATAAAATAATAATAAAATTATTTTTAAAAAATCGAAAATATTATGAACAAATAAAAAGCATTGCATTAGGATATATAAGTAAAATAGAAGATATTGAATTTTGTAATGTGCAAAACAATGAACAGGACAGAAACGAGCATATATATAATTTTTATTTTGATGCACATGATGCTATTGAATATGGAGAGAACAAATTAATATATTACTTGCAAAATAGTTATCATAAGTTTATGGATGTGATAAACAATTATTCGATTCCTCTTTTTTTTCGGATTATCTTTCTTAGTTGTTACTTTGAATTCTTGAATAATGAAGAAAATGAAAGAAACGATTATGATGACAATCAAAATTGTGGTGAAAATCAAAACTATGGTGAAAATCAAAATTGTGGTGAAAATCAAAATTATGGTGACAATAATATTTGTAATGAAAACGAAGTAAAACAAAGGGATGAAGAAAATAATAAAGATAATAACAACAATTTTGATAGTAATGTTTTACATTTTCATAATATGACTACATCTCCTTCTAAATGTCTTAAGGAAGGTTTTGAATTATTTAGAACAAACGAAAATAATATGTATGAAAAACAAAATGAACAATTTTGGCGCGATAAGAATGAGGAATATGATAATATATACAATGAAATATATTTTAATGATAAAGATAGTATAAATAATGATGATACGAAACAAAAAGAAACAACCACATTAGACCATGTAAGAAAGGATAAGGTTAAAGAAAATGATATGGATTATTTTTTTAATAATTTTATAGAATATGATTTTTGTAAAGATAATAATGTTATGGAACAAATAGATTTATATAGTTCATGTTTAATTAAAGGTATTTTATATTCTTATATGAAATATAGTTTTTTAAAAAAAGAAGAAATAAAATTAAAAATAAATAATTGTTTGAAAATGATATTTGTTCGACATAATATAAAGATTAAATGCCGACTAATTAATATACCTTACTTACATGATATTCATATAAATAATATACAAGAAATTGAGAATAAGCATATTGGTAAATTTATAAGTACAGAGGGTATTATAACAAGAGTAGGAGAGAAGAAAATATTGGAAGAAAGTAAAAAATATAGATGTATGAAATGTGACTATGTAATTAAAAAGAACGCTGCTCCTGAGTTATATTATAACACGGAAACGTTTTTTCGATGTCCTAATATTATTGTAAATACGAAAAAAATGGCCTCTGGTATTTTGTACGATATAAATGATAAAATAACGAATGAATTTATCACTAGACAAATGGATAAGAATAAAAAGAAAGATGACAATGTCGATGATAATTTTCAGGATGATAATGATAATAATAATGATAATAATAATAATGATAATAATAATGATAATAACAATCATAATAATAATCATAATAATAATAATGATAATAATAATAATGATAATCCTCTTTATAGTAATAGAACTATGCAAAATGAGAAAGGGATATATGTTAAAAAAATATGCAATAGCACCAATTTCGAATTTATGGAGAATGAAATTAAGAGGGTCGATTATCAAGAAATAAAAATAAAAGAAACTAGTAAGTCGAATATACCCTATTCTATAACGGTTGTACTTTTAGAAAATTTAGCTGGAAAATATCACCCAGGAAAAAATGTTATTATCAACGGTATTGTTTTAAGAAGATGGAAGAGGTTGTATAAAGATATAAGATGTGATTCTGAATTATTTATTGAGGCCAATTATATCGAAATAAAGGAATTAGAACAGGTCAAAATAAAAGAAATATCTTTGGATGATGATTTTTCTAAATATATTAATTCTATTGTGAGCAAGACATGTTTGCATGATCAACAAGATATGTGTTATGAGAATCAGGGATTTATTGAAAATGCATCATGTGAGGGAAATGATAATTTGTGCGAGGAGATGGGATACAACATGTGTAATAATAAGAGGGGTGATACAAATGGTGTTAATAAAAACATTTGTGATAGTAAAGGGGACGACTCGTCCATTTTGAAGGACATAAATACACTTGGTCAAAATGACAAGTATAATCCTATCAACACAAGATTAATTACACAAAATATGAAGGAAAAAAATGAACATATAAAAAATTTGCAGCTCAATAATATAGGTTTTACACATTTAAATAGTGTAGATAAAAGACAGAATATTTTTGAAAAATATTGGTTTTTTTTTAAAAATAATAAAATAGAAGGGAAAAAATATATTTGTGAAAGTATATGTCCAAATTTGTATAATTGCAAATTGTCTAAATTATCGATATTACTTGTTTTAATAGGTGGGAACAAGATAAATAATGAGTATGATTCTTTTTATCACGAAAATAATAAGTGGACTAAATATTTTAGTAAGAATTATAAGAAGAGTAAAAAGAAAAGCAGTACAATAAAAAATGTAAGGAATAATATTATAAATATGAATGAAGAGAATGAAATGGTCGAGGATTCTCTAGAAGAAATGGATGAAAAAAAAACAAGAAAAGAAAAAGAATATGAAATAAACAAAAATGATATATGTCAAAAAAAAAATATGTACACCTTGTATGAAACAAACAACATATCTAATATAAAATATGGTCTAATGGAAAGTACTAAGGAGAAGAGAAAAAGGAAGCAAAAGCAAAAGCAAAAGCAAACAAAATTTGAACCAGATAATTGTGATAAAAGAACCCTGTGTCATTTATTATTAGTTGGTGATCCAGGTACAGGTAAATCACAATTATTAAAAGAAGTACAAAAATTAAGTAACATATGTGTGAACGTGTCAGGAATGTTTTGTACTACAGCAGGATTAACATGTGCAGCTATTAAAGAAGGAAATAGTTTCATGTTAGAAAGTGGTGCATTAGTATTAGCTGATAATGGAGTTTGTTGTATTGATGAATTTTGTTTAATGAAGAATGAAAATAAGAATGCTATTCATGAAGCTATGGAACAATTAAGTATTTCAGTAGCAAAAGGAGGAATAGTAGATAAATTAAATTGTAGGTGCACAATAATTGGTGCTTCAAATTTTGAGATAAATAAAGATATGAAAGGAAATTTATCTAACTATGATAGTAAGGTTATTATAATTAACTTATCTTATGCTTTGCTTAGTAGGTTTGATTTGGTGGTTATAGCTGAAGATAATAGTCAAATAGATTATAAAATAGCGGATTATATTTTATCTCAAGATGTGGAGGTAAAAAAGGGTCTTGACAATGAAGATGATAATCATAATAATATGAAAAATAATGTGAATTATAATATTAACAATTGTAAGAGTAATAATACGTGTAATAATTATAAGGAGACTAGCCACATGGGAAACTTACCCGAAGGTTGTATGAACAATGGACATAAAAAATTAAATGAAAATATTTCACATAATGAACATGTAGCACGTGACAAGATGATATTATCTCCTTTCAATTCAGACCATGGTAATCGAGGCAAATTTGGAAAAAAAAATAAAATAACATGGCCAAGTGAAAAATTAAAAGAATATATTAATTATGTGAAGAATGGTTATTTCCCAAATTTTGATAAAAGTTCGAAATTAATATTAATTACATACTATTCAACATTAAGAAAATATAACAATGGTGATAATGGAACGACTGTGCGAACCTTAGAAAGTTTAATAAGATTAAGTGAAGCACATTCGAAATTGATATTAAATAAAAAAGTAACATCCGATGATGTAATAAATATTATATTGTTAGTTGAATTGAGTTTACGAGGATATCAAATAGCTATTCGCACGAATGCCAATAATATATTAATAGCAAGAACAGGTATATTAGAAAATTCTGCATATTTATTACAAACATATAACAGTAATTATAATACGTTCTATTGCTTAGATGACGTTTTGTTTGATGATTCTTTATATATTTACTTTAAAAATATTATTCTGGAAAAATTACATTTACAAGAAGATAATGGGAAAATTCATAAAATGTTGTGAGCTGCTATTGGGAATGATGGGTATAAATGTTGAGTAGATAAATATTATTATATATATAAATATATATATATATATATATATTATCTTAACTTATTAATTTTTTATTTAAAAAAGAAAATAATAATTATTCTTTTGGACACTGAGGAATAATATATTATATATATAATAAGCATGGCTATATAAAATATATATAATATATATATATTAAAGTATGCATTATTATATTATATATTATTTTTATTATTTATTTATTTATATTTTATTTTTATTTTATTTTTATTTTATTTTTATTTTTTTTGTTATAATATACATTGTTTTATTTTAATTTTTGTTTCTCTTTTTTTTTTAATTTTATAAAAATTAATTCGTTCAACTTTTATTAAAAATGAATACATACAAAATGGTAAGCATAAATGTCATTTAGCTATATGTTGGAAATATAATCTTAATATAAATATAATATATATATATATTATATATATATATTATTATATGTATATGTATTTTTTTTTTTTTTAAGAATATATTACAATTTGAGATATAATGAAATATTTACTCATAACAAATTAAATTATAAATTATTATGTGGGTTTTACTTTTGTGAATGAACTTTTATGATATATAAATAATAATGTTGATAAATAATATATAGACTTGTTAAATTATTTTTTTAAGAATATTAAAAATATATATATATATATATATATATATATATATATATATAACAAATAAATAAATTACCTGAACCGGTCAGACAAAAAAAGAGGAAAAGAGAGGGAAAAAAAAAATAAAAAAAAAGAAATATTAAAAATATAAAATGGCTAGTTATAATTATGAATATGTAATTAAAAATAATAGCTAGCTGTTGTATTATTATTTTATTTTAACAGTTATTTAAATTATATTAGTGTTTATTTATAATTTTTTTCTTTTTTTTTTTTTGACACAATGAATATGCAAGTATTGGAGGATGAGATTATGTTATCTGATGGGAGAATAATAAAAATGCCTGTAAAGAATGAAGAAGACAAAAAAGATAGTTCGAAAGGGAAAATAAAAATTGACAAGGTGCCTAATGTGTGGGGTAGTAGTGCAGGTGCAGGAAGTGATTACTTTGATCTTTATAGAAAGCAGAGGAATGAAGAAAATGAGAGAATGGAATTAATTGAAAAAAATTGGAAAGAGTATACAGAGAATCAGATATTTCAATCGAAAAGAAAAGAGAAGATAGATTATATACAGAGAAAGAGTGAGAAACGAAAAAATAAAAGATTAATGAAAAAAAATAAGATTAAAGAGTTAAGAATTAATAAAAAGGGAAATAAAAATGATACAACAACACAAGATAAACAATCATTATTAGATAAATGTGAAGAAAGAAGTGAAGAAAAATTTGTGGATAAATTTCAAAAAGAGGAAGACAATTATAAAAAAAATAATAAAAATGATAATAATATATCATTCGATGAATTACAAAAAACAGATAGTGATGAAAATGATGAGTCTCGTGCTCCACCAGTTGACACAAAAAATTTTCTAGTGGTTAAAGAGGATGAAGTTTTTTAACAAATAAAAAAATAAAAAAATAAAAAAAAATTATGTAACTTAAAAAAAAAATATATATATATATATTTTATCAATATTACAAATATGTTAAAATTATTGTGGTGTATAAAAAAATATAAGTGTGATATTTTTATATACATGTCTTTTATCAAATGGATACTCTGTTTTGTTATATATATATATATATGTTTATATGTTTATGTGTATATATTTATTTTTTAATATTTACATTTATTTATTTATTTATTTTATCTATCCATTTATTAGTTGATTCGCTTCATTTTATTTCAATTTTTTTTTTTTTTTTTGTTTTACTTATCTTTTTGATGCATTTTTAAATTTTCATATAATTTTTTATTAACTTGCATATGTTGCTTATAAGCCAAGGCAACCTTTAATAATCCTAATTCGTTTAAATTATCTCCTATGATTTGAAATGATAAGGGCTCATTAAATTGTTTTGTAAAAGTACCTACAGGTATTACCATACTTGGAAAACCACTAATAGATGATATGACTGAAAATATTTCTTTCATATATTTATTATATCCATGAGTTATATTATTTTTATTATTATTAATATCATTTGTTTGAATTTTATGTTCATTAGTATAATTAATATTATTATGATCATAATCTTTTAAATTATTAGATCTTGGTAATGATGGTAATAAAATATAATTTATATCATTTTTAAAAATTTCCTTTAATTTATATATTAAGTGTTGTTTCATTATATGAAATATATTATTTATGTCATTTTTTTTATTTTGAAAATGGGAAGAAATAATTGATCCAGATATAATTCTAGATAATACATTATCATCAATTAAATTAGATCTTATGTTTTTTATAAAGTTCGATTCATTATTTATATTATCCATATTATAATTTATTCCATTTATTCTTGATAAATTACTATTTGCTATAGTCATTGAATATAAATAATATAAATAACAATAATCTATTAAATTTGGTAACTCTATTTTTTTAAAAGATGATCCTAGTTTTTTCATACTTTCTATTACATATATATAATTCTCATAAATATTATTATCTACAAAATATTCTTTTAAATCGTTTTCATTCATATAACCAAATGTTATATTTTTTAATGGTGTATTACTATGAAAGGTATTTGAGAAATAATATTTTTTTAATAAAGGAAAGAATTTCATTTTTCTCTTACCATAATTCTGATTGTTTTGTTTTTTATTTTGGCTTATAGGACTATCACCACAATTGATATTATCACCACAATTGATATTATCACCACAATTGATATTATCACCACAATTGATATTATCACCACAATTGATATTATCACCACGTTTGATATTATCATCACATTTGTTGTCATTTTCCATTTCCTTTTCAGCCATTTCCTCAATATTTATCGTAGTAATATCCCTGTCGTCCTTACCACACAAAGCATCTAATAATATACTACAATCAAACACATTATTAACTATAAATCCAACAACATCTGTTTCTTCATTATAAGGTATAATTCCATATCTACTTATCCTGCCATAACTAGGTTTGAATCCTATGCAACCACATAAAGCCGCTGGGGTTCTGATAGAACCTCCTGTATCTGTATTTATGGAACAGTTGAAAATTCTGGAACCGACACAGCTAGCTGACCCACCCGAAGAACCACCACATGATAAGATGGGTTCATTAAATGGATTCTTTGATTTATTTGTACATGAACCCATAGCAAATTCATCCATATGTGTTTTTCCAATAATAATAGCACCATATTTTTTTAATTTCTTTACAACTGTGCTATTATATGTTGGAATATATTTCAAAAGTATCTGGCTACCTGCTTTTGTAGGTATTCCTTTTGTTATAATATTATCTTTAAGAACAATGGGTACTCCAAATAATTTTGGTAATTTTTTAATTCTATTTAATTGTTGTGATTTATTTTGTTTGTTTAATGCATCCCATTTTTCATACATATTGTAGAGTCTATCAAGTTGTTTATAGATATTATCCTTTGAATATATATAAGTAAAACTATTATATTTATTAATATTATGATTACATATTTTATTAGTTATATGTTTTTTGAAAATATCTTTTAATTTATTTTTAGGACTATTAAGAATTTCTTTTCTTATTTGATATATTTCTGAAGAATTTAATTCATCATATGAATCATGTTTATTATAATAATCATGTTTTTTTTCTATGACATTATATATATATTTTTTTTTTTTATCATTCAAAAGAACGTTTTTTTTGTTCTTATTATTATGTTTATTAATTGATATGTTGTTAATTTTTTGATTTCTTGGTATAAAGGCTAGGCAACATTTTTTTTTCATAAGTCCACATTTTTTATGTTCACATTTTTTATTTATTTGATATATATATATTATATTTTTTTCTTTTTTTCTTTTCTTCCTTTTTTTCTTATTTTCTATACATAATAATGTATGAACATTATTATTTATTTCTGAGGAACAATTTTTTGAATAATCAAAACATGGTGTTCTTATAAGCTTGTTATTTTTTATGAGTGATATACAAGAAGATTTATATTTATTGACCTTTTCAATATTAAAAAATATAATAATAATATAAAATATTTTTATTAAAAAAAAAAGGTACATATTATATTCTGTTATATATCATATTATTTTTTTATTTTTTTATTTGATAATTTTATTATTTGATTATTTGATTTTTTTTTCTATCCAATTGTGTGACATTGTATGCATTTTTTAGTAAATAAAATATTTAGAGGACTAACATTATGATAACCAAAAAGGGGTACATACAAAAATATATACATACATATGGATATAATATATATATAATATATATATATATATATATATATATATATATATGTTATTATAATATAAAAATGAAGGAAGGAAAAAATTATATCTTCACTACAAAAAAATAAAAATAAAATAAATAAAAAGGAAATAACCTTTTATAAAATATATAATGATAATTCAATGCACATATGAAAATATATTTTTTCTTTTTTAAGATGGTTGAATATACATAGAAAATATGTTCCTTCGTAAATTTTTTTTTAAATAAATAAATATATATAATATATATATATATATATATATATATTTTTTTATTTTTTTATTGATCTATCTTGTGAACAAAAAAAATATTATAAATATTATAGTGGCTTATAATTATGAAAAAATATTATATGAACCATGTTCTGATATTACACTTACAATTCAACTATGAAATATTAGAAAAAGAAAATAAATAATACACACATATATTATAAATATATAATAATATAATAATATTATTATAAGTTATTATTGAGCGGGCATAATAATATGTTTCATTTATCTACAACCTTTTACAAAAAAAAAAAAAAAAAAAAAAAAAAAAAAAAAAAAAATAATAAATAGATGATATTAATTGATTAACAGTCACTTAAAAATATATTATATATATATATGAACAAATAAATAAAATAAATATAAATACATATATATATATATATATATATATATATATATAATATATATATAATATATATTATATAATATTTATACTTGGCACATATATCCTTTTAATGTGTATATTTTCTAATATATATGTATATATAGTATATATATACATAATATACATATATATATTATTATATATATATGTATATATATTCATTATAAAATAATATATATTATTGAAGATTTCTTTCTTTTTTTTTTTTCTCATAAAGACATAAAATAAAATAAAATATAATAAAAAAATGCAAATTAAAAGAACATATAATATTTCTGCATTTTCTTAAAAAGATAAAAAAAAAAAAAAAAAAAAAGGAAAAAAGAAAAAAAGAAATAGGATTAATATAATATATAATATATATATATTTATATATATCATAGGAAGTATTTTACTTATTACAAAATATAAAATTAAATAATATTATTATATATATATAAATATATTTATATATATAATATATCATTTACATCTTCTAATTAAAAAAAAAAAAAATTAATA
>NC_031484.1:464106-468314 GCF_001602025.1 Plasmodium gaboni | reverse complement strand
ATAAAAATGTATACTCCACCTTATATAAATACAAATTAAATTAAACTGAGGGCAGCATTATACATATTTTTATAGCACACAAATAATAATATGTAGTCTTTATTATATGTGTATATAATAAATGTAAACACTGTAAAAAAAAAAAAAAAAAAAAAAAAAAAAAAAAACATATATTCAAATATTCGTTATATGAACTACATGGTTTCCTAAGCACGCGCAAAAATAAATAAAATATTAAATATATAAAATATAAAATATATATATTATATATATATTATATATATTTTATATGTATATACAATTTTAAACCTTATAAAGAGACGCACAAATTTTCTTTCATATAATATATAATCTATGGTGTTTAAAAAAAAAAAAAAAAAAAAAAATGAGACAACATTAAAACCCATATATCATTAAAACATCAAATGATACATATAACATATATGTATATATATTTGTTTGTTCATATTTGTAATATATCGTAAAAAAAAAAATTATTAAAAGATTGCCTTTAAATAAACACATATATATATATATATATATATATATATATATATGTATGTATATATATAGGCATTACTTTTTTTTTTTTTTTTTTTTTTATGATAACGCTTAAAAAAAAAGTTATAATAAAATAGCATGAATGAAACGAAAGAAGATACTTCCGACAGAGCAGATGAGGTGTCATTAGAAAATCTGTCCTTTGAAAAACTCTCGTTTGAAAAATTATCATCAGAAAAAGATTCATCAGAAAAAGATTCGTCAGAAAAAGATTCGTTAGAAAAAGATTCGCTAGAAAAAGATTCATTAGAAAAAGATTCATTAGAAAAAGATTCATTAGAAAAAGATTCGTTAGAAAAGCCCTCGTCAGAAAAACCCTCGTCAGAAAAACCCTCATCAAAAAAACCTTCATCTGATAAAGAGGAGGACGAAAAAAAAAATGCAGTAAAAAATAAAAACTTAAAAAAAAGTAACAAAAAGATTATCAAAAAGAATAAAAAGAAAGGGAAATTAAAAAAAAATAATACAAAAGAAAATCAAACAGCTACTACAATTTCAAATAATGATCATAATAAGAATAATCATGTTTGTAGTAATAAATCTAATAATCCTATGATTATTCCTTCTCATATCCCACCGCCTCCACCTACATCAAAACCTCCCCCTCCGCCACCTCCAAAAGAAAAAAATCAAATTGAAAAATGGACTTTAAGAAAAAATTCAACCTATAGTATCAGAACAAATATTGATCTACACACAACAACAAACGGAAATTTAATTAGTAATAATAATTTTTCAAATATTTTAATTACAAATCAAAATAATAATCATAATATACAACATATTATAAACAATACAAACAGGAATATACAAAATGATAATATAAATAATATTGCTATTCATTCGACTGGTTCACTTTCAATAGGTAATAATCAAATAGTAGGGAAACCAACCTTAACTCCTAAAACAATAAATAATCAATGGAATATAAATAATAATTATAATAAAAAAGGAGAACATAATATAAATGTGAAGAAATTAAGTTCTGTTGACTTAAAAGTTTCTACAAATTATAATATCAATGCAAATAATAAAAAAAATGATATTATTAATAATAATATGATGTATTATAATATCACAAATAATATTATAGATAAAGACAAATATAAAAATCATATTCAAATACGACATGCATCATATTATCAAAATAGAAATCCTATAAATCTAATTAAAGAACAAGAAGATAAAAACAAAAAAAATACTCTCTTACCAAATAGTAATATTAACCAAATAAATACAGATCCTATATATTATATGAACAAATCATCATATGAATATAATATAAAAGGAAACGTTATATACCCTCCAAAGTTTCCAGCTCTATCGAACATTTCTTCAACTAGGCCATATATGTTGAAAGCCCCCCCCGAACTTGGTATCACCATTTAAAAAAAAAAAAAAAAAAAAAAAAAAAAATAAAAAAAAAAAAAAGAGATGATTATATATATATATATATATGTATATTTATTTATTCGGAATTCTTTCATATTGTATTTTTTTTATTATTTTTTTCATTATTTTTTTTATTTTATTTTTTTAATTTTTTTAGCCTTACCTAAGACATCATCCAAAATTTTAAAAAAAAATGCGGGTGGATTTCCGAGTTATTCAAAGGAGGCACCTCCACCTAATCATTTTTCATCGAGAAAATTATCAGAGCCTAGTAAGAAAAATAAAAGAACACATACATTGCAAATTTATAAATATGTTCCTAATGAAATTCAAAAAAAAATATATATATATATTTATATTTTTATATTTTTCTTTTTAGTTATAAATATGTGCCCAACTAATATGAAATGTCTGCCACCAGTTCCAGGCTCTTTCCATGAAAGCAAAATGGTCCCTATGAAATACCATCCATGTGAGAATTTTTTTTTAAAAAATGGCTATTACATAAATGGAACCACCATATTATATATATATATATATATATATTTATATTTATTTATTTATTTTATTTTTTTAAAAGATGAATCGCATGTGGATAATATGAAATATTCTTATAAAGCCAAAGGAAATAAAATGAATACACCTATGAGTGATAAAAAACCCCATAATATAATAGTTACAAATGTTAGCTAAAAATATATATTTGTATATATATTTATGTGCTCCTACATATTTTGTTATTTATTTCAAATGGTCTTATTATATATATATATATGTATATTATTATACATGTTTTATTTTTTTTAATATTTATAGATACCTAAAGATTTAAGCGCACAAGAAATCATGGAAACTTTTAAATGTGTAGGGAATGTGTTAGGAGCCGACATAATGTTAACAAGCAAGGTAATTTTTTTTTTTTTTTTTTTTTTTTTAATAATTAATAAAAAAAAATATAAACGTATATATAATAATTACATTTATATAATATAGAATATTCTGTTGTCTTATCATTTTTTGTGTTATATTATTTTTATAATTTCTTTGTAGGGTACCCATTCTGGGCGTGCTTGTATTACATTTCCTGATTTTGAATCGGCCTCGCTAGCAGCAAGTAATAAAAAAATATATATATATATATTTTATATTTTTGGATATGATTATGTTTTGATTTTTTTTCATACAGGTCAGTATGACGGGGGAACCTTAAACAATCAAAAAATTAAAGTATTTTTAGAATGACATATTAAAAAGTAAACATGTATACATATGATTATTTAGTAATATATATATATATATATGTATATATTTATTTATATGTGCTAATGTGCTTATTTTATGTGTATGCAGCTTTAAAGAGCCACATATAGAACACTGCTTATTTAAAAAATACATATACATATAATATATGTTTATCACCTTATATAAATATATTATTAATATAATATTTTTATAAACAAATAGATATATATTATTTTTGATGAAAACACAATTTTTTTTTGTAAACACGATGCACATGTTTATGATGAGATCAAAAAAATATATTATCATGACAGATTACACCATAGTAACTCATACATTCATATATATATATATATATATGAATGCGTGAAAATATATGTAGCTATATTATTTTTTTAAATTACATAAATATTGAATGAATGTTTATTTCTTCATATTTATATATGATACATATTAGATGTTTATATTTATGAACGTGTGTGATTGTGTCTTTGAAGATATATAAAACTTATATTTAATTCCATAAGATTTTACATTTTTTTTGATACTACTATATATATATATATATATATATATATATTATGTGATGAGTACTTTTTTTGTTTGTGTGTAGTTAAATGTACATATATATATAACAAAATTGATGATACAAATATATATATATATTGTAATGCCAAATAATATTTAAGTGGTTTTTATATTATTCATTCTTTATTATACTTATAAAAAAAAAAGACAATTATATTTTATTACATATTATGATTAATATAAAAAGAACAAAAAAAAAAAAAAAAAAAAAAAAAAAACACACACACACAAAGGTTTTTTTTTTTTTTTTTTTTTTTCATCATTGCATTATTTTTCATTTTATTTGTTGTTTCATTACGTTCATTATAAATATATAAATATATATATATATTTATTTATTTATATGTTGTAAAAAAGGAATAATTTTTTTTTCTTTTTTTTTTTTTTGTTTATTGTGGTTACAAAATTTTTTATAAGAAAATATA
>NC_031484.1:460873-463806 GCF_001602025.1 Plasmodium gaboni | reverse complement strand
ATACATTTATTTATTATATTATTTATATTATCTTTACACAACATATAGGTGTATATATAAAATATTAAGAAAATAAATATAAACACATATAATTATAGGTGTATATATAAAATATTAAGAAAATAAATATAAACACATATAATTATATATATATATATAATATTTTTTATGTAGATTATATTTAATAAGAACATACATAAAAGATATACATCTTTTATAAGTTTTATGATAACGGCCTAATATTTTATTGAACCATAATTATTAGTTGTACATATATATATAATATTTTATATATTTATAATTTTTATATGTTCAATTATATTTTTAAAAAAGGATTGACTACATATAAAATATATATTTTGAAATTTTGCTTAAAGGAATAACTTGTTCATTCATATATAAGAAAAATATTATATATTTATTTATTATATTATTTATATTTATCTTTTTTATTTTTAATAAATTTATTATATTAATAATTAGGAAAAAAAAAAAAAAAAAAAAAAAAAAAAAAAGCCTATAAATAATTAATATATATATATATATTTTTTATGATATATAATATTATTATATATAAATATATATTAAATTATATTAGTGAGATGGGAGGCTATGTTTCCTCATATTTTTTCTTTTTAAAAAAAAAAAAAAAAAAGGAATTTTCATCTTAATATTATATATATGGCTTATTATATAAAACATAATTAATATATTATATTATATAATAATATATTTTATTTTTTTGGTTATATATATATATATATATATGGGAATAATTTATTTATTTAACCTTTCATTTTAATTAAAAAATTAAGTATTATATATAATTCTTGTCACATTTTTTTTATATATTATATTACATACATATCATCATTCATATCCCATATAATATAATATATATATATAAAATAATATTATATATATATATTATTTTATGTTTATTTATATTTTTATGTATACCCCACATCCCTAGATCATCATTATAAATTTATATAAACGAAATATATTACATATATATAATAATAAATATATCTGCGTATATATAATAATATAATTATATATATATTAAATAATTTTATACCTATAAATATATAATAAAATATATATTTTTTATTTTCATAGCACTCCATATTTTTTCTAATTAAATATTATCATTTATATTATATAATATATATAATTAAATATATGTATTAAAAATATATATTATATTATATTATATTATATTAATATATATATAATCATATTGGTAAACATTTTAAAGATCCATACATTAAAAAATAGTATATATATTATTTATATAATTTTAATATATCTTATGAAAAAAAAAAAAAAAAAAACCGCAATATTTTTAATTCAACTTTTTAAAAAAATTCTTTTATAAAAGTAAAAAAAAAATTAAATTTGAAACATATTATTTATTTTATTTATAGTTCCTTCATTTATTTTATTTTATGAGGATAAGAGAAAGAAAAATAAGATAATTCATTAATAAATAAAAAAAATAATAAAAGAAAAAAGAAAAAAGTTAAAATAATAATTATAATATAATATAATATTTATATTATTTATTGTCATCGTTCGTTAAATTTCTATTGTCGATTTAATTTTTTATATAAAAAAAAAAAATAATAAAATATAAAAATGGGAGCTTATAAGTACATTCAAGAAATATGGAAAAAAAAGCAATCTGATGCTATGCATTTTTTATTAAGAGTTAGAACATGGGAATATAGGTAAGAAATAAAAAAATAAAATAAATATATATATATAAAATAAATGGGAATACAAAAGATGAATGTGATGATATGTAATAAAATGGATATATGTTATATGTATATTAATATTTATTTATTTTGTTTTTTAAAAAATTTTTTTTTTTACGTCTCACTTTTGCCATTCAAAAAAAAAATATATATAATATATATATAATATATATAATATATATATATAATATATATATTTATTTATTTTTGTTTTTATAGGCAACTGCCTGTTGTTCATAGAGTGTCAAAGCCCAGTAGGCCAGATAAAGCACGTCGTTTAGGATATAAAGCCATACAAGGATTTGTTATATATAGAGTACGTGTTAGAAGAGGTGATAGAAAAAAAAGAGTTAAGAAAGGTATTGTGCACGGTAAACCAAAACACCAAGGTGTTCACAAACAAAAATCAACAAGAAATTTAAAAAGTGTAGCTGAAGGTAAAGTTGGAAAAAGTATATGTGGAAATTTACGTGTATTAAATAGTTATTGGGTTGGTCAAGATGCTGTATATAAATATTATGAAGTTATATTAGTAGATCCAAATCATAATGCTGTAAGAAATAATCCAAAAGTTAACTGGATATGTAACCCTGTGCATAAACACAGAGAATTAAGAGGTCTCACTTCAGCAGGTAAGAAATATAGAGGATTACGTGTCAAAGGACACTTATCTGCTAAGAGTAGACCATCTATAAGAGCTAACTGGAAGAGAAGACAATTAATCAAATTAAAAAAGTGTAGATAAGCAAAGGTAAAATATGTATGTACATAAATATAAAAATATACATATATATATGTATATATATATATATATATATATATGTGTGTATATTTTATTGATTTGGTAAATTATGAAAATTATAAAGACTATAACCTATTAAGAAATATGAACATATATAAGCACATAAAAAAAAAAAGACCTTGGAACTTTATTTAAATTAAATACACAAAAATGTTTTTATGTGTATGGATTTATATATATATATGTACTTTTTTTTTTTTTATTGCTGTAGCTAGCCATTTTTTGCAAAAAGAATTCAGTGCTAACCAAAAAAAAAAAAAAAAAAAAAAAAAAAAAAAAATAAATAATTTTTTTTTTATTTTTTTTTTTTTTTTTTTTTTTTTTTTTTTTTTTTTTTTTTTTTTTTTTTTTTTTTTTTTTTTTTTTTT
>NC_031484.1:458328-460573 GCF_001602025.1 Plasmodium gaboni | reverse complement strand
TTTTGTTTTTTATTATAATTAAAAAAAAAAAATTTTTTTTTTTTTTTTTTTTTTTTTTTTTTTTTTTTTTTTTTTTTTTTTTTTTTTTTTTATAAAAAAAATTTTTAAAAAAAAAAAAAAAAAAAAAAAAAAAAAAAAAAAAAAAAAAAAAAAAAAAAAAAAAAAAAAAAATTAAAATTAAAAGGTATATATATTATGAACACTTTATATATAGTTACATTTATAATTTATATGTTAAATCTTTTATCCTAATTTTTTTTTTTTTTTTTATATATTATTATTATTATTCATTTATATATGTTTTTATTTTTTTTTTTTTTTTTTTTTTTTCCTTTTTTTTCATATCATTTTTATAATATTTAAAAAAAGAAAAGATATATTAATGATGAACATATAAGAATATCAATATATGGGATCCATAAATATATATATATATATATTATATATATGTTTGTATTCCTGTGTGTGCATATTTTTATATGTTTGTTTTTAAAGTATTATAGACTTTTCTATTTTTCCTAATAAAGAAATATTTTTATTTTTTTAAAATTGATCAAATGATAAATAAAAAAAAAAATATATACACACATAAAAAATGTATATGTATAAATATATATATATATTAATGACCAGGTATACTTTTATTTATTAAAATAACAAAGGTATATTCTTATGCGTAAGTTTTATTTTAATACAAAAGAAAAAAGTATTGAGCAATGTTGACACAAATTCAAAATGTTAAACAAATAATAATAAATAATTTTCAAATTAACAAAAAACCAAAAAAAAAAATAATAAAGAAAAGAATAAACTACACGATGTGATTTATATAAAAATATATTTTAATTAAAAAAAAAAAAAAAATGTTCAACTGGTGTATGATATGAAAATAAATAGATACATATATATATAATATATATATATATAATATGTATGTTCCATTTTATTCACAACAAAAGTTGAGCATGCACTGAAACAGATGTGTAGAGTTCCAGAAGACGGAACTATACTTTTTATTTCTGATATTAAAAAAGAAAAGAATTAATTTATCAATATGAAAAAATACCTCTTGACTTTTATATTCAATTTGTTTTTTATTTAAAAAATCTAAAGAATTATTAAGATACCATTGAAAACCTTTTGTTGAATAAGATATAATAACATAACAGACATTATGTATATCATAATAATGATTTATATTTTTTGTATTTGTATTTATTTTATTCATATTTTTCTGAACATATTTTTTATAAAAATCTTTTTTATTAGTATATTCAGAATTGTTCATATTTTCTTCAATTGAATTAATATATTGATTATTATTTAATATTTCATTACAATTATTTTTGTTGTCTATAATATTATTGTCATTGTTATCTTGATTTTTTAATTTGCCTCTTTGTACTTTTAATATAATAAATATACCTTTATCATTTTTTACAAATCCATTATTTCCTGAAGATAATATATTTTCTCCTTTCATTTTATTTTCATTTTGTATTATATCTAAACTATGATAACTATACACATTTGATATAAAAATATCTTGTTCTCTTTCTTGATCTCTTAAAATTTTTGCTATAAAATTTTCTGAATATAAATAGAGATATTCAGATTGCAATGGAAGTCTATATTCATATTTCAAATAAAATAAAATGAACATAAGTTCATAATCTTTAAGGAATATGTTTTTAAAATTGTGTTCAATTTTTTCTACAAAATTGTCATTGTTATTATAATGTTGAGATGGTTCTTCATTCTGATCATTTTTATAGTTATAACCTTTTTCAGATGGTTCTTCATTCTGATCATTTTCATAGTTATGACAATTTTGAGAATTATTATAATAATTTATATCGTTTAATTGTTTTTCTTCCATTTCGTATATGTCTTGCATATATGCAACATCTATATTTTCATTTTGTTTATTTTGATTTTGATTTTTTGAAAAAAGGAGAGAATAAATAAGTTCATGAAACAAATGAATAGAATTATAGAAATATTTATGATACGTTCTTAAAATTCTTTTTTCATTCAAAATAGAGAAGAGGGTAATTAACTGTTTACTGATATTTGTTGTGTGTTCTATAGAATTCATTATTTTATTATTAAACTTAACCAATTTTATAATATTCATATTTTTAAATACTGGTATATTTTGTAGGAGTGTAAAAAATATATTTTTCGTATTATATTCAAATAAGATATATATATATTTATTTGGTGTTTTTTTATTATGTATTAA
>NC_031484.1:419351-455528 GCF_001602025.1 Plasmodium gaboni | reverse complement strand
TTTTTATTTTTAATAAAAATTTTTTTTTTTTTTTTTTTTTTTTTGTTATAAAGTTCTTTTTTTTTTTATATTTATTTTTTTATTATAATTTATAATTCTTTTTTATTTATTGTATAAATTTTATTTTTTGCCTTTCCTTTTTTTCTTTTTTCTTTTTTTTTTGGGGGTGTGTGGATCCTTGTTTAATTTTAATATGGCAGAATAGAACTTTTTTCGAATTGACGTGATTTATTCTTAACCTTATTTGTGTTCATATTAATACCACACATATATATATATATATTTATGTATTTATTTGTATTTTTATTTTTATTTTTTTTTTTTTTGGTATATATAAATAATATATATAATATATATAATATAAATAATATATTAAATTTATATTATATATATAATTTATATAATATTTATATTTTATTTGTTTATGTTTTTATTTTACAAGTGATGAGAAAAAATAAATTAATAATAAAATGCGTTTACTAAAATATGGAAGAGAACTAATTGTTTTGTTATATGTAATTCAAATATTTGTCATTAAAACTAAAAAGATTTTATCGTCAGAAAAACAATGTCCACATAAAATATATCCTCCTATAAATAAGGAGTTATTTAATATAAAGAATAATGGATATAGATTTTTGAGAAAGGTTAATTTTCTTTTTTTTAAAGGAAAAAAGAGTGATTATGAAATGAAGAATTTAGAAAATGTCCCTTTGTTTGCTGTTACCAATGAATTTGATGAAATAATATTGTCCTTTCACTTTAATAATAATAATAATAGTAACAATAATAATAATAATAACAATAATAGTAACAATAATAGTAACAATTTATATGTTAATGAAAAAGAATTCTTTGATAAACATATTAAATTATCCAATGAAGAAAATAAGCTATTATTTCCTATGGTTTTATATAATGATGAATATAGATCACAAATTAATGTCAACGAAATTTATGATCCTACTAATTCTGTTGCTATATTTTTTTTCGATTTAAAAACTGCTGAAGCTTATAGAGATGATATTTTATATTTATATAATAAAAATTTAAAAGAAGAGAAAAAAACCAACACACCCTTTTTTGGTTCAAAAATTATGCTAACAAATTTAAGTTATTTTATGAAAATTAAAAACATGTATAAATCAAAAATTAATTTTATATTAATTCCTAATTATGAACAACTACAAAATGTTCTCAAAAATAAAAAGGTTTTTTATGGTACACCTATATATTATATTAATAAAATAAAATTGCGCAAATCAATATTAAAAAAAAAATTTTTCCACTTGTTTTATAATGACTTAGAAAAAACAAAAAGGGTTCAATTATATCCTAATGTGTATTTAACTTACACAATTGAAGTTACAAAAAATGAAAAAATAAATAAATCTGATGAAAAGGAAGGAAATCACATGAAAGATAATAGTAATAATAAGAATGATGATCATACTAATGATCATAATAATAATGATCATCATAATAATGATCATCATAATAATGATCATCATAATAATCATAATCATAATAATAACAATGATAATGACGAAACGTTAATTATACAAATCGAAACTAAAGATCAAAAAAAATATATACCCATTTTTTTTTCGTATGAACAAGCTAGCCAATTTTATAATATTTTTTTAAAACATTTCCAAAATAATTTTACAGAATATTGCCTTCCAAAACCTAATATAATTTTAAACTCATTTGAAAATCTTATTACTGCATTAAAATATTCTAATTATAAAAAACTTACAAATTTTCATAACATCTTTTTTATGCCAACTAATGTTTCATATGATGAAGATGTCTATGCTCCAAAGAAAAGTTTTTTTACTTTTTGTATGAAAAAAATTTTTCAAAAAATAAATTATGACTTGTTCAGGTCATTTCGAAAAAATTTAAATTACTTGATATCTGATTATATATATGACAAATGATATGGAGTTACATTTAATATTTATATTAGATGGGCTCTGGCCCTATATTCTCCATATAAAAATATGAAAATATGAAAATATAAAAATATAAAAATATAAAAATATGAAAATATAAAAATATGAAAATATAAAAATATATACCTACATATATATATTTATATATATATATTTATTTATTTATTTTTTTATTTTTTGAATCTTAAAGTTTTAATTTTTAATATATATATTTATACGTTAAAAAAGTGTAAATATCTTCATTTTTTTTAAGTTTTGTTTTTAATAATTTTTAATATATAATTTTTTTTTTTCTTCCTCTTACAACCTCAAATATGAACCTACAATAATATGTATATTTCATATTTTTTTATTCCTAAGGTACACAAAATGGCCATAAAAAATAAAACAAAACAAATGATATAAGATTTAATAATATTTTTTTATTAACGTTTTTTTTTTTCTGTTGTTTTGAAAAAAATAAAAACTTACATAAGGATATATATATATATATATATATATATATATTTATTTATTTATATTTATTAATTTATATATATTAATATTTATGTGTAGAGATTAATTTGCCCACAATTATAAAAGTACTTCTACTTGAAATTAAATTGTAGCTGTCGGTTTTGATATTAAAAAAAAAATAAATATATATATATATATATATATATATATATTTTTGTTTGCCCCTTATGCATAAGCACAATGCTTTAATTATTCCTTTTTTCTTCCTTTTGTATTCCTCATTTAGTTTTATCTTTTTTTTTTTTTTTTTTGTTGTGATAAAATGAGGATTGTTTTATTTGGAGCGCCTGGTGTGGGTAAAGGGACATTTGCGGAAATATTATCAAAAAAAGAAAATTTAAAACATATAAACGTTGGAAATATTTTAAGGAATGAAATAAAAAAAGAATCAAATATAGGTAAAGAAATTCAGAATATAGTAAGGAGTGGTAATTTAGTATCAGATTCTTTAATAATAAATATAGTACATGATGAAATGAAAAATATTTTGAATAAAAAATATAAAGGATTTATTTTAGATGGTTTTCCTAGAAATATGTATCAAAGTAAAGAATTAATAAAGATGACTAATATAGATTTATTTGTAAATATATATTTACCAAGAAATATATTAATAAAGAAATTGTTAGGTAGAAGAATATGTGATAGATGTGATAAAAATTTTAATGTTTCAAATATACAACAAGATACTTTTGATATGCCTCCAATATTACCATCTAAAGATTGTATTCAATGTAATGGAAAAACAAATCTAATAAAAAGAAAAGATGATAATGAAGATATAATTAATCACAGATTAAATTCTTATGAATCTGATTATATACCCATTATACAATTCTTTAAAAATGAAAAATATAACTTAATAGATTTCCCTCTTAAAAGGGGAATAAGAGATTTTGATGATTTTTACAGTATACTAGTAAATTACAGAAAAAAGGAAAAATTAAAATGACCACTTATAAAAAATATATATATATATATATATATATATATTTTTTACAAATGATCAATCTTTAACTGTATGATAATGACACTTTTATAAAGATGAATTTTATCATGCAAAATTTGTGTATATATATATATATATATATATTTTTTTTTTTTTTTTTTTTTTTTTTAATATATTCCTTAAACTGATTAAAAATATATTTTTTACTACACCCTATTTATATGTGTGCACATTTTGAAATGCTTATTTATTTAAAAAAAAAAAATAAGCTACCACATAAAAAATAAAAATATATTATATTATATATATATTAAAGTTATAAAAATAAATACGAAAAAATTATATAAAGATGTATAATTAAGAAAAAGGATAAGTACAAATTAATGAATAAAAAATAAATGAATTAAAAAAATCTGACAGCATATTTGAAAAAATACATATATATATATATATATATATATATATATATATATGTGTGTTGTATTACTTTATGTTTGCTTATTATTTTGTTTATTTTTTTTTATATGAAATTTATATAAGTTTCTATTTTGATGTTTATTTTTATTTATATTCATCATATGTTGAGCGTTTGGATATAAAGTTACAGGTGGTTTTATATAGACCATTCTACTAGTTTTCATTTCAGTAGTATTAAGAGTATAATTTGACGGTAAGAGTATTTTTTGTTTTATATTTCTTTCATAATATGGATTATTATTAAGTTTTCTTTTTTTACTAATTGTATGATCAACTAAGTTATCTAATACCTTTGGTCTATCTTCATCATAAAATTTATTTCGTTCATCTCTTTTTTGAATTCCTGTTTTTCCTCTTCCATATTTTCGTTTACCAATAATACCTAGATCTTCATCAACTCTTATAATTCTGCCATCTAAAATTGAATTATTTAAAAAATTTACTGCTTGAGTATATCCTTCTTTCTTTTTATAAACTACAAAACAAAATCCACAAGGTGATTTCTCGGTTCTATGTAAACCCATGATGATATTTTCTACATCGCCAGCCTTAGACATATGCTAAGAAAAATTAAATGGTATATAATGTGATGGCAATAAATAAATATAAATACATACATACATATATATATATATATATATATACATACATATACATATATATATATAATATTTTTCTTTGTGCTTACCTCATATATTTGTTGTTGTGTTGTATATATAGATAAATTTCCTATATAAACTGTTTTTGATTCTCTTATTTTATCTTGCCATTCTTCATAATCATTACATAAAGCTCTATCAAAATATTTTCTCTTTTTATAAACCTCTTCATATAAATGTGCCATTATTAAAACATTATAATGTATTATAAATATTATATATATTTTTTTTTATTATAAATATATATATATATATATATATTAAATGATTACAAAAAATATCATTATTACTAAAAAAATAAAATTAAAAAAAAAATGAACAAGGTAGTATATAAATAAATACTACTAAAGAACAATGTAACATAAATTTGAAGATATATAAAAAAAAAAAAAATATATATATATATAATATATATATTATATATATTATATATATTTTTAGGATGTGGTATTATGAAATTTTAAATATATATAATATATATATATACAAATAAATTAAACATTATCGCAACAATGTTTATATTATTAAAATATTATATATATATATTTATAAATTTACTATATTGTGAGAACATTATATTTTTTTAATAAATGATGTGATGAATGATTATTCATTTTTATATAAAGTATATATTATATTTTATACGTATTGTTTTATATATATATATATATATAAAACCATGAAGCGTAATATATATATATGTAAACATATATACTACATATATATATAATAATTTATTATTTTATTTTTATTTTGTATTATAATATATTATATATATATATAAAATAATACAATTCAATCTAATTTAAATATTTTTGAATTTCATAAGGTTTATTTATATATATATATATTTATTTAATTTTATGAATATAAAAATAATATATAATTTTATTTACATGATGATATAGTTTTTTAATGCATAATATTTATATTTAATATATAAAAATAAATAAATAATATTATATATTATATAAAAATATATAGTTTTTTAAAATAAATGAATTTTTTCTGTCCATATATTAATATTTTACCATCTCCATATTTTTTATAAAAATATTATTATATGTATAATTATTTATTTATTATATAAAGGGCAACATATATTTATATATATATATATATATATATATATATATATATATATATATATATATTTATTTATTTATTTATATATAATGTTTGATTTGTTTTTATAAAATGAAAAGCGTGTCGATAAAGCAGTTAGAAGGTATAATAATATTAGATAGTGATGGAAATAGAATTGCAGTAAAATATTATAATGATAAATTAATATTTAAAGAAGAGAAATCACAAAATTTTAATTGTAGTTATGAATCATTAAATTATGGTATGGACACTTATAATGATTTTAAAACAGTAGAAGATCAGAAATTATTTGAAAAGGATATAACAGAAAAGATAAAAAAATTAGGTTTAAATTATTCAAATGAAACAGAAATATTATTATTAAATAAATATGTTATATTGTGTTTACCTGTTAATGATATTGTAATATATATTATTGGTGATGATAATGATAATGAAATTATTTTATATGAAATTATAGAAACAGTACATCAAGCATTAAATAATATAACAAATAATCATATAGGAAAAAAACAACTAATAGATAAATTAGATTCTGTTTATTTAATATTAGATGAAATTGCAGATAGTGGTATTATTATGGAAACAAATGCTAATGTTATTATTAATAGATTGTATATGAATGAAAGTGATATACAAGAACAACATACACCATTAAATCAAGCCATATCATCAGCAAAAGAAAATATTATAAGGAGTTTATTAAGTGGGGCTTGATTAAAATATTAAAGATAAAATGAAGCGAAATTATTAGTTGTAACAAATTAAATATATATATATATATATATATATATATATATATATATATATATGTATGTATATTTTTTTTTTTTTTTTTGTTAAGTGAATATAACATTTATTATATAATTAATACACCCTGTCGTTTTTTTTTTTTTTAAACACGTCTACCAATATATATATATATATATATATATATATATTTATTTATATATGTATATATTTTTTTTTTTTTTTATAATAAAGCAAAAAAAAATTTAGGGGCATATATTATGCCATATATGTTTATAATAAGTTTAATAATTTAAAATAAAAAATATATATTTATTTAATTATATCATTTATTATGTAAATATATATCAATATATAAAATTTTTTTTTTTTTTTTTTTTTTTTTATATTTTCTTTTTCTTTTCAACCCTTAATTCTTCAATATCTAATTTATGTTTTTTTTGATCGTTCGCTTGATGACTTTCATTCGTCGTCTTTTTATGATCAGCTTCTTTATTTTTATCATTTTCTTTATCTTTATCTCTTTTCTTTTCTTTTTCTTTTTCTTTATCTCGATCACGGTCTCTATCTCGTTCTCTATCTCGTTCTCTATCTCGTTCTCTATCTCGTTCTCTATCTCGTTCTCTTTCTCGGTCTCTTTCTCGTTCTCTTTCTCGTTCTCTTTCTCGGTCTCTTTCTCGTTCTCTTTCTCGTTCTCTTTCTCTATCCCTTTCTCTATCTTTATCTCTTTCTCTATCCCTTTCTCTATCTTTATCTCTTTCTCTATCCCTTTCTCTATCTTTATCTCTTTCTCTTTCTCTATCTCTTTCTCTATCTCTGTCTCTATCTCTATCTCTATCTCTTTCTCTATCTCGTTCTCTATCTCTTTCTCTATCTCTATCTCTGTCTCTTTCTCTATCTCTTTCTCTATCTCTACTCCTTCTTCCGTATGATTTTTTATACCACTCCCTTTCCCTACTCCTGTGACTTATTCTATCCCTATACCCATCTGCATTGTTATAACCTATTTTACAAATGGTTGAATATCTTCTCCTATCATCTACACCTTCTCTGCTTCTTCCAAAATAGTTGTTGCTTTCCCTCCTATAATCTAAACCTTCAGTTTTTTTTTCCTTTTCCCTTTTTTCATTGTTGTACTTTTTGGCATGACTTGGGCTATGGCTATAATTATATTCTTTCGTTTTATGGTCATAATATTTTACCACTGCTATTGTCTTTCTTTCCTTCCTTCTTAAGCTTCCGTCTCTTGACATGGTAACTGATTTCCTAGTTTTGTCTACATCTGACTTATTTGAATTTAATTTGTGTTCATTTTTTTTTATGGCATTATCAAAAGGGGTTTTTAAATTTTCTCCTCTATCACTGTAATCGGTGACAGATTCGACTTTACATTTTTTACTTTGTCGTGTTTCATCTTCCTTTTTAATATTTACTAATTCTTTATGTTTCTTATCCTTGTGTTCTATATTTTTCGTTTCCGCTTTGGTTTCTTTATCTTTTTCCTTATCTTTTTCCTTATCTTTTTCCTTATCTTTTTCTTTATCTTTTTCTTTATATTCTTCTGTCTTCTTATCAACTGAAAAAAAAAAATAAATAAATAAATAATAAAAAAATTAAATGAATAAACAAATATATATATATATATATACATATATACATATATACATATATATATATACACATATTATCCCTTTTGATTACCCTGGTGAAGAGGCTGGTCCTTTAGTATATCCCTCTTTGATGAACGTGAGTTAAGATATAAAAGGTGATCATTATATTTACTTAGAAGATAAGCCCTTCTGTAATTGCCTACATTTATATATCTAAAATTTTCATTAATTTTAGAATAATTATTTTTGGGTATGTCCCTTTTTTTATAATTTTTGGTCATAAAACTATGAGCTGCTTTAATATTATTTCTTTGATGTATTTTTTCAGACAATGGTTGTATCTTAAACCATGGATGATTAAGCGCGTCACTAGCTGTGATTCTTTCATATGGATTCCACTTTAAACATTTTTTGATAAGATCTAATCCTAGATCTCCTACACCAGGTATATTTCTTATAGAACTTTCTGTTTCTATTTTTTTATTATGATTTATATTATGATTTATATTATTTGGATGTATAGGATTTAATTTCAATAAATTCCAATAAGGTAAATTTTTTAAATATTTTAGATCTCTATCATTTGGAAACCCTAACTTATTAACAATAATTTTTAATATATCTGTTTCATTTTCAGCAGAAAATAAAGGATTGCTAGTTAATAATTCTGCTAATACACAACCACAACTCCACATATCAACAGATGACATATAATTTTCAGAACCTAATAATAATTCTGGTGGTCTATACCATAATGTAATAACTCTATTTGTCATATTAGATGCATTAATATCAGAATGGAATCTAGCTAGTCCAAAATCAGCTAGCTTTAGTATTCCATTATTATCTATTAACAAATTAGCTATTTTAATATCTCTATGGATAATATTATTTTTATGACAATAATCTAATGCTTTTAATAATTGTATAAAGATATTTTTTATTTCACCTATACTGAATAAGTTAGCAAACTTATATCTTTCTTTTTCATTTCTTTCTTCTCTAAGCAGTTCACTATATCCTGACAGATCAAAAGGAACATATTCAAAGACCATCCAGATGCATGACTTTTTTTCTTTATTTTTATCGTATGAGAGGAATGAAGATAAAGTGGAGGATGAGCAGTCAGAATGGGTGCTATCACTTGAAAGGGTATCTTCGTAAGAAGATAATGGAAGAGAAATGGATGGGTCCACATTATTATGTTTTAATAAATTATTTGATGATACATTTTGATTGGATGACACATCTTGATTGGATGACACATCTTGATTGGATGAAACATCTTGATTGGATGACACATCTTGATTGGATGATATGTCTTCATTGAATGATATATCTTCATTGAGTGACATATCTTCATTAAATGACATGTCTTCATTAAATGACATATCCTCATTAAATGACATGTCTTCATTAAATGACATGTCTTCATTAAATGACATATCCTCATTAAATGACATGTCATGATTTGCTGAGAATTTTCTTTTTTGTGGTGACATAAATAAAGTACTTAACTTTTTTTTATTATAAAAATAATTCTTTTCAGTAATAAGAAAATCTTTATAACTATTATGATCAAAAAGATTGTTTTTAAAAATATGATTTTGATTTATATTGATAGGATTAGAATTTTGAGAAGGTTGATTTATTATAGTTTGATTAAAAAAATTGATAGGTAAAATAGAATGTACAACTCCAATTAATTCAACAATATTTTCATGTTTTAAAGAATTTAAAATAGATATTTCTCTTATATAAGTTTTTGCAAATCCATCTTTTTCTTCATTTAATTTTAATTTTTTTAATGCTACTCTCTGATTATTTATTATATCTTCTGCCATCCATACATCTCCATATGCTCCTTGTCCAACTTGATGAACCTTAACAAAATTTTTAACTTTTAATTTTATTTCTCCTTTTATAGATTTTAATAATAATTCATATATTATATCTGTATCTTTATAATGTGCATTTTTAAAATCACTTAAGTTGGTGTGATGAACATGAACACTATTATTATTATTATTATTATTATTATTATTATTGTTGTTATTATATAATTTTAAAGAATCATCTAATAATTGACCATTTTTATTATAATTTAATAAAATATTATTACTATTCATTATGATATTATTTTCGGATGATTTTTTTTTTTTTTTTTTATTATTATTATTATTATATGTTTGACCATCTGTTTGAAGACTTAATTTATCATCTTCAGAAATGGAATCAATTTTATCTTTAATATTAGTATTATTTTTATTTTGTGAATTATCTTTCCTATTAAGATATATATCTACATTGTTGTCAAAATGATTAGTTGAATTACTTATTATATCATCATTTTCTATATAATTTTCAAGTGATATATTTTTTGAATCTTCTTTTTTTAATAATTTATAAAGAAGAACTTTTGAATCCCATTCAAAACAATTTAATTGTTCATATTCTTTTTTTAATAATGTGTGTAGAATATTTTTTATAATATCTTTACGTTCACATTTATTTATATTTAACATGTTATATGATAAATATACTTTCCACAAAGAATTTATATTTTTATTAATATAATAAAAATATTTCTTTTTATAATTTTTTATATTTATATGGTTCCAAAATATATGTTCTAAATTTAAATTAATAGGTAAATTACAATATAATTTATTAGAATTTATATTGAAATTATTATGTTGTATATCATGATTGTTTTTTTTTTTTCCTTTTCTTTTTTTTAATATATATATATTTTTTTTTCTTCTTCTTCTTCGTCTTCTTCCTTTTGTTTCAAGATCTTTATTCAAATGTAAATTATTTAAAAATGTATGAATAACATTTCCAGATTCCTTTTTTAAATATCTATGTACTTTTATTATATCATCATCATTTAATTTATTGATTATACTTTCTATACATGTCCATAATTTTTTTTTGACTATTTCTTTTTTTACTAAAAAAAAGTCATAAACTAACTTTCTCTTTAACATACAAAATTTTGATAAACATGTAGGATTCTCTAAGTTTTTTATGAATTCTTTTTTAATATCATAATCTAACGTACTGCTTTCTAAAAAATAATTTTCTATACCTGAACAAGTATGAACACCTGGCCCTCCTCTAAAAATATTTAAAAGAGTATCTACATCTTTAACGTTCATGCTTTTCTTTTTTTATTATAAATCAAACAAATCATTCAACTTGTTGGAAATGAAATTATAAATATTAATAAATAAATAAATATATATATATATATATATATATATATATATATATATATATATATGTGGAATTTTTATGATAAATAAAAATTATATATTATATATTAAATATAAATGGTTCATATTAATAATATATATATATATATATATATATATATATATATTTATATTTATATTTATTTATTTTATTATTTATCATTGCAACATTCTTTTTCATAAAAAATTTTAAATTAACAATATAAAGAATATCTACATAATTATATATAGAAAGAACAAATATTTTATTTCTTCACATTGTATTTATTTATTAAATTAAAAAGAAAAAATATTTTTTCCATATATTAATATATTATATATATAATATATTATTTATATATATTATTTAATACAACAAAATATTATATACGTACATGAGAAAATATATATATGTATATATAATATATATATATATTTATATATTTATATTTATATATTTATAAAAAAACATCAAAGGGTTATAAAAGCATAATAAATATAAATAATATATTATAATATATATAATAAAAAATATAGATATCTCAATATATTTATATATATCCTGACGAAAAAGTATAAATGGATTAATTCAAATGCTACAATTATTTTAACATTATTTTATTATTCAAATAATATTTATTTTACATTGTATAATTTTTTTTTTTTTTTTATTATTATATTAAAGACAAATTTGTTTACTAAACAAATATGTTTTATAAAGATGTATTATCTTTTCTTTTTTTTCTTGTAAATTAATTGATAATAATATATATATATTTTATATATATATATATAACATAATACTTATATGTAAAGATACTAAATTATTTATATTAATATAAATGTGTTATTTTTTTTTTTTTCTCCTCACATATATAAAATCATAAAGGGAATAGTAAAAAAAAAAAAAAAAAGTATATTCTTTATATAAAAGTAAGCAGGACATGGATAATACATAATAATATATTTATAGAGTAATATAACAGACTGGTACTTATTTATTCATGTAATTTTTTTAATAATCTGGATTCCTAAAAAATTATTTATATTTTTTATGTTAATTTAAAAATATATATATATATATATATTATTTTTTAAAAGTTCAAATTTTTGTGTTTATATAAAATATAAGATTTCATATAATAAATACGTCTCAAAGAAGAAATAAAATTAGAGACCATAAGAGAATATATATATATAAAAGTTAATATATATTTATAATGCATATATAAATACACTTATATATTATACATATTATTATTTTATTTATTATTTATTTTTTTTTTTTTTGTGTGTCTTGATGTTATATGTAATATTATAAAAATGTCCTGATAAGATGTGAAATTATATTCATAAGTTTTTAAAAAAGAGAAAAATAAATAATTCTCTTATATATTATATATAACTAATGATGTATTTATTTCTTCTTTTTATTAGAATAAAAAAAAAATATATAAATATATTATTAAAAAAAAAAAAAAATGTGTCCTCTTTTAATATAATAAATCTTTATGACCTCATCATTTTCATTTCTCCTTTTTTCTTAAAATGAAAAAAAAAAAAAAAAAAAAAAAAAAAAAAAGAGATTAGGTGCATATCATTCACCGATAATTTTTATTTTTTTTTTTATTATTTCAATTATATATACAAAACATATATATTATTATTATTATTAAATGTTAAATAATGATGTGCTCTGCTTATTATAATAATATGCCTTTTATTTTATTATTTTATTTTTTTTTTATTTTATTTCCTCATGAGCTTGTATTATTACTAGTATTACAGTTCATATGATTTAAAAATTCGTGTAATATAAGAAAAATATAGCATTAAAAAAATATATATATATATTATATTTATAAATTTTTTTTTTTTTTTTTTCTTAATATAATATTCATACGAATACATCATCTTATTCTTATATTCCGCGTATTCTTAAATATATACATATAAATAATATTATATATATATTATGGCATAGTTATTTTTTTTTTTTTTTTTTCCTTCTTTATTTCTTTCATACGTTCTTCCTTTCTTTCTTACCTTCTTACTTTCTTACTTTCTTACTTTCTTACTCTCTTACTTTCTTACTTTCTTACTCTCTTACTTTCATACTTTCTCTCTTTTTTTTTTTTTTTTTTTTAAATGACATATATATAAAGAGTAATATATATAAGAACAAAAATAAAATAAATAGATAAATACATATATATATATATATATATATATATATATATGTGTATGTATAAGTGTGTGTTTTTATACTTTGACATATGTGTGTAATAATTTTTTTTGTAATAAAGAAGAACGTTTCATATATGAGAAAAAAAATATGACTAATATAAAAGAAGGGAATGTAAATACATGTCATGAAAAAGATAAAGAAAAAAAAAAAGATTCAACTGAAAATAGAAAGAAGAAACCAAATGAGAAAGAAAAGAAAAATCCGAATGATAATAAAATAAAAAAAATAGAATACAAAAATAAAATAACATACTTTTTCAAAGCGAAAAATAATAAACAAAATGATGATACACATAAAAAAAATGACGAAATAAAAAATAATAATATTGAAGCATTTAATAATAATGACAAAGGAATAAATAATAATAATCATAATAATATTGAAACATTTAATAATAATGACAAAGGAATAAATAATAATAATAATCATAATAATGTTGAACCATTTAATAATAATGACAAAGGACTAAATAATAATAATCATAATAATATTGAAACATTTAATAATAATGAAGAACATAATAAAAATAAATCGAATGAAAACTTTTTTAATAACCCTGACTTGTTCATAAAAGATGAAAAAAAATTTAAAAGTTCAGATTCATATTCAAAAAATACAATTCTAAAAAAAAAAATAGACATTTCTGATGATTTATGGTTAAATGAAAAAAAAAATAATAGTCCTATAATAAAACTAGAACCGTTAAATACAGCTAGCGAAAAGAATATATTTGAAGCATCTGACACTGAAAATATAGAATTATGTTCTAGAAAAAATATAGAAGAAAAATGTTATAAGCAGAATTATTTATATGATAATTCTGTAAGTAATAATATTATTGATAACATATCTAAGGATATGAAAAAAAATAAAATATGTGATACGATCTTAAAAAAAAAAGATTCTATTGAAAAGGAAGAACACATTCCTTTGAATAATAGTAATAATAGTAGTAATAATAGTCATAATAATAGTCATAATAATAGTAATAATAATAATAGTCATAATAGTAATAATGACTTTTGTTATAATAATCAGTGCAATTCTGAAAATGTGTTTCATGATGAAAAAAAAGAAAATCCTTATTTAGATAATCATAATAAAGAACAATCGAATAAATCAAGAAAAATTTCGATTGTCAATTTTTTTGGAGATAATATAGAAATAACAGTAAATATAAATGAAGAAAATGAGAACTATGAAAGTGAATCTAGCAGTGATAACAGTCTTGTGAGAAGTGAATTAAATAGTAATAAGATTTCCAAGAGAAATATAAATCAAACCGATATTATAGATACTAATAAAAATAATAATAATAAAAAAAAAAAAATAAAAAATAATAATAATATTTTTAAAAGAAAGTCCATTTCGGATTGTGAAAATTATAATAAGAAAGATAAAAAAATAAAAAAAAATAAATTAAATCATCATAATGATGAATATGACAATGATTATGACAATGATTATGAACATGATTATGAACATGATAATAATGATGATGATAAAATTGTTAATTGTACAAATAAAAGAAAAACTGCATCAAATAATATTCATAACGGAAAAAGAAACAAATGTCATCTTTTCAATTCAAAGAATCTAATAAATAAAAGAACTTTAATATCTGATAACGAATTGGATATGTCATGCAAAAGTAGGAAGAGAACAAAAATTGAAAGAATTGTTAATAAACCTGAACAACAAATAGATATGCACACAGAAGATATAATACAACAAAATGATAATGAAGAAAATAATGTTATCGAAAGGAAAGAATTAATTGATACGAATAAAGAAACAAATAAATATAAAAGTGGAAGACAAACATGTATGTATGCAGAAATATTTAATAAATTAAATGTGAAGAATAAAAAAAAAAAAAAAAAAAATGAACAAGAAAAAAATGTTCCCCTTAAGAATATAACGGAGAGTAAAATGATAAATAATATATTAAAAAATGATACATTCAAAAATGAGATAATGGATACAAAATTTTGTTTACAAGAAAATATAATAAATAAATTAACTGCAAATATGCCCATAGAAAAAAAACCTGTCGAAAAGGTACCTAATAAAACTATCTCTAATTTAAAAATACCAAATCTGACAGTACCACTTTTGATGATGACAAATGAAGGTCTAAAAAGTTCAAGCACATCAAAGGGTACAAAAAAAATGAATGATAATATAAAAGGTGATAATAATATAAAAGGTGATAATAATATTAAGGGTGATAATAATATTAAGGGTGATCATAATATTAATGGTGATAATAATATTAATGGTGATAATAATATTAATGGTGATAATAATATAAAAGGTGATAATAATATTAATGGTGATGATCATATTAATGGTGATGATCATATTAATGGTGACCATCATATCAATAGTAATCATCATATTAATAGTAATGGCCCACTTAATATACCAATAAATATAAAGGGAACAGAAAAGAGTGCAAATAATTGTACCCCTCAACTAACCAACAGAAATAATAAAAAAGAAGATAAAAATAATTGTGAAGAGAAAGACAAATGTAATATCGAAAAAGATATATTAAACGAAAAAAGGAAAGTTCAAATATTAAGAGTTTTAAATAAGTATTACTTCGAAAAAGAATATAATGATTATATTTATTTGGATAGAGAGAAAAAAAAAAAAAAAAAAGATTGTATTGAATTATTAAAAGATAGTTGTAATAAACCATATACTTTTTTCATTGCTGGTAAATTTAATTTGTTTAGTAATTTTGTATTAATAAAAAAATTAAAAGATGTAGGATATAATATTACATATAACATGAGAAGAAGTAATAGTTTAATATTAGGATATGATATAAGTAATGATATATTAAAAAGAGTAGAGAATTTTAAAGGAGAAGTATTTGATGAGAAAAGTATAATGATTCATTTAAAAATTAATATACAAAATCGTATGAATTTATTTATACCTATAAATAAATATAATGGAAAAAGATATAAAATATTTTTTAATGAAAGTAATATAAAGAATTCTCCAGTTTGTTTAATAAATAAGAAATTACATTTTTTTTGTAAGACAATGAATACATATATTGAAAATATAAATATGAATAATATAGATTATAAAAAATTATTAAATTTAAAAAGACTTATGAATAGTTTTTTATTATTTTTACATATGGGGAGAAATAAATTCCAATCAGATATAAATTCAATCTTATTTTATTATAAAAGATATTATTCTCTTAAAAAACCATTAAATGAACAAAATTTATATAATTATATATTTTTTTTTAAAAAAATATGTAAACTATTTAGTACCTCTTATGTAAATAATGATATGTTAACATTAAAAAGTAATACGTCCTTTGAAATTTATGTAAATAATAATGAAGCATTAAATAATGATGACAAAAATAATAATGATATAAAAACTTTAAATATTGTCAAAGAATTTAAAAAAAATAATCATGAAGATAATAATATAGATATATATAGTGAACTCAATACTGATATGTATAGCAACGATATATATAGCAACGATATATATAGCAACGATATTTATAGCAACGATATTTATAGCAACGAAATATATAGTAACGAAATATTTAGTAACGAAATATATAGTAACGATATATATAGTAGTGATATGAATAGTTATATGACTGGTAAATTATCTAACGATATGAATGTTGAAATTAATAGACAATTTAATCGAAAAGATTTTTGTTCTATAAATAATATACATTCAAATATAATTCCTTCCAATTTTTTTTATTCAAATATGATACCTTCCAATATTTTATATTCAAATATTATGCCATCCAATTTTTTATATTCAACAAATAATTCAAGATCTTCAATGGATAATCAAAAATGTATTCTTAAATGTGAATCTAATAAAATTTATAGTTCTCATGTAGTATTATCTAAAGAAGAAGATCTTAGAAATAATAATTTCAGTAAAGATATTTGTATTGATCCAAATTTTTCTTCCTTTGATTATATGTCAAGTGATGACATGGATTATTATAATCACGATCACAACGTGCAATCACAACAAAAGGAAAAAATTAACGACAGCAAGGAAAACGATAACAGCGATAATAACGACAACAAGGAAAATGATAACAACGATAATAACGATAATAACGATAATAACGACAACGTTAATGTCAATTACAATGACAATTACAATGACAGTATTAATGACAGTGTTAATGACAGTGTTAATAGTCGTAGAAGCCATTTAAATTTGACAAATTCACAAGATGATACACATAAAAGGTTGGCAGAACAAAATAATGAAATTAAAGAGAAAATAAATTTTGAAGAACAAAGTATTCTAGAGAATATGAAAAGGAGCGAGAAATTAAATAATATAAATAATTTGTGGAGTAGTTTTTTTGAACCAAATAGTTTATATGAAATTGCTGGACATAGAAATGAAATTTTAAAATTATATAAATTTTTAAAAAAAAAAATTAATAATAAATTAAATGATAAAATATATGAATATGTAGATTTTTCAGAAAAAAGTAGTGAATATAATAAATGTTTTAAAGTTGATAATGTAAATATAATTTTTTTATTATATCCACCAAATTGTGGAGTTAAAAGATTAGTTGAATTAACATGTTATGCATGTGATTTATGTCCAATATATGAAAATAAAGTACAAAAATATAAAAATATTAATTATTTTTTTAAATATACACATGGTCTTAAAGGAATATCAATATATAATGCAAATCGTTTAGATAAACAAGCTATGAATGAATTAAATACAAGAAATGATGTATGTATTTGTTTATATGAAGATAAAAATTATATAATAAATAATTTTAATAATTTTACTCTACCTTTTCTTGATAATATTAATCATTTACTTATCAAATTTTCATATCCATCTAAAAAAGCTCTCTTTTATAGATGTTTCGCTGTATCATCATGTGTAATAAAAAATTTAAGAAAAAAAACATTCAAAATTTTGTTTGAAATATGTAAACTAAAAAATTTATCTTATTCAATAGAAAGTATATATAACAAGGTCCATTTAATCTCATCTTATATAAATTACATAAAAGCTAATGAATCTTCTACAAATGATATTTGTAGTAACACCATTGGTCACCACACTCATACAATGAAAATATATGAAAATGATGGAAAGAAAAGGATTCAAACAATTCAAACGATTCAAAGGATTAAAAGTATTTGTGAGGACGAACTGGTTGTAAGAAATGAAAACATTGATAAAAATATAAAAAATGATATGATTTGTAATAATGATGATAATAATAAAAATAAAACAGATGATATGATTTGTAATAATTATGATAATAATAATAATAAAACAGATGATATGATTTGTAATAATTATGATAATAATAACAATAGTCAGAATAAATCGTTTTGTAGAAGAAAATATAACGAATACAATTATGATCATATAAAATATAGAAAAGATGATTTTTGTTTTCCAAATAATATTATATACGAATATATTAGAACACATTTATTAAATCGTTTTGTTATATATAATTATGATGATATTGAAGAAGATATTTATGCAGATTATCATATGAATAATATAGAAGAAGATAATTTAAAAAAATTAAATCAATTAAATAAAGAATATTATTTTTATGGTGGTTTTGATTTTGAAGAAATTAATAATATAATTTATGATTCTTATGATAAATTATATATACATAATCCAAGTTTTATATTAGATTTTAATATAAATAAAAATGATAATATGCTAGAAGATAATATTGATTATTTATATATAGATGAAAAATCAAAAAAAGATAGACAACGAATTTTAATGGATAATTTAGAATTATTCTTATATGCATCTATATTATTAAAATCTAAAGATATTAATATTTCTTATATTGCTGTTGATATGGCAATTTATTGGAATAAATTTCTTTATATGAATCCTTGTTTTACCAAAAAAAAAAAAACAAAAAAAAAAAAACAAACCAATATACAAATTAGTGTATATCAAAAAGAACAATCAGTTAATTTTAATAATAATGATTATATTAATCAAACAAAATTAAAAGATCATTTAAAAAATAAAACTGATAAATGTAATAAAGGATATAATGATAAAGTGAAAAAATATAAACAACTTATTATGCACTTTAATTGCCCATTCAATTTCTCATCCGCAAATATTGTATATGATATATTGCAAAGCAATAAAGTAGTTAATTTTAATGTAAAAAAAAGAGGATAATACAAAAAAAAAAAAATAAAAAATATATATATATATATTACATACATATGTTTATGCCGCCCCTTTCAATTATTTTTACCGTTCACACAAAGAACTACTCTAATATATAAATGTATACCCTATTTTTTTTAAACATTAAATGTATAAATATATATATATATAAATACATATATATATAAATACATATATATATAAATACATATATATATAAATACATATATATACAAATACATATAGATGTATTTTCTTATGTATATTTTATATCTCATTTTGCCGTATGTTTATTATTCTCATAATTCACATTGAGTCTTACCAACATGAATTATTTTATTTATATTTTATTATTTTTATTTTTTTATTTTATTTTTTTTTTTGTTGTTTAAATTTTTTGAAAAATTAATGTTGATGTGTGCTTCATTTTAAAACTCTTGAATATTTTTTTTCCACTAGATGTAAAGATAACATTATTTTTGGTTTTTTTTTTGTTTTTCTTATCTTCACAATTTAAGAATGTGCAATCAAAAAGCGATGGTGTATATTTCAACGATTTATAGATAATATAAGAATTAGAGAAATCGATTTTTTCTAGAAAGGATAAGGACATATTTTTTGGAAATGAGCAAGTTAAATATTTATCGTTTAATCGTATATGTAAAAATCCTTTATTTTTTAATAAATGGGATGCACATTTAAATAAATGATAAATTAATTTATTTAATAGAAAATATTCTGTTTTTTTATAATATTTTATATAAACATTGTCATTATTGTTATTATTATTGTTATTATTGTTATTATTGTTATTATTGTTATTATTGTTATTGTTGTTATTATTATTGTCATTATTTTCATTATTGTCATTATTTTCATTATTGTCATTGTTGTCATTATTGTTGTTGTTTGTTTTATTTTTTTTTAAATGATCAGTACATATTTCTTCCCTTTCTAATTTTATATTCCATTTTTTTTCTATACATTCCTTTGTAGGTAATACAAAAGGGAAATTAAATATTATAATATCAAATGTATTTTTTAAAAAATGGTTCGATAAATTTTCTACATTTATATTAGGTATATATATACCACCCGAATTTTCTAATAATTTTAAATTTTTTGAAAAATATTTTTTCCCAAATTTTTTTATTAACATTGATTCATCTTCCATAGATGTTGAAACAACTTTACATGAGTTCAAATTTTTTTGTAATAATAAACTAAAAGATAAATTTGCTTCTCCTATACATAAAATATTTTTTCCATTTTCATATATCACATCACTTATAAGTATATCTTTATAATCATTATTTTGTATCATATCATATAGATAGGATTCATATATATTGATATTATTATTACAATTATTAATTTCATTATGTTCTATATCTTTACTATATAAATTGTATTCATTATTCTCTTTTTTTTCTTTTAATTTCTTTCGTATTTTCTCATAATCATTTTTTATACATTCTCTATATTTCTCATATAATTCTCTATCCAAACAAAAATTTTCTACATTATAATTTCCTATACATACTAGCTTTTCAAATATGCCTTTTTCTTTTTTTATGTCATTCAAGTTGTTATAATAATCATTTGGTGAATGGAAATATTTTTTTCTCAATTTATTAAATCCATATTTTTTACGAAACAATAAAAAAAAAAGATTTTCATATTTATACATTATAATATATTTTATATGACGGATTTAAAAAAAAAAAAAAAAAAAAAAAAAAATTTAAAACACGAACATTTTTTTTAATTCATTTTAAAGGGTTTATCTATTCATATATCACATAAAAAAAAAAAATATATATATATTATATATATTAATATATATATTATTTATCTATTCATATATCACATAAAAAAAAAATATATATATATTATATATATTAATATATATATTATGTATGCCAATAGAAGTATTTATTTATTTATTAAGATATATAGATAATAAAGATTATGTCAAAATATTTTTTCACAACAAAAATAAAAATGTACTAATATATATGTATAGTGTGACGATGTAATTATTTTATTTTTTTTTTATATATATGGCAAAGGTATTTTTTCTGTTTCTTTTTTAAATACATACATATTAATATTACTATATATATATATATATATATATATATATATATATATATTGGATATATAATAATTATTATATATATATATTAAATATACGTATAAATTTATATTCTTCCCCCCCACAAAAAAAAAAAAAAAAAAAAAAAATATAATATATATATATATATCCAAATATATTTTAGAATTATTTTATTTTTGTTTTCAGTAATATTTTTTTAAAAACCGGATTTAAATATATATATATATATATATATATATATATATATATATAAATATAACATATTATAAATCATATTATTATAAGCTTTTAAATAAATATAATTGTATTATTTACTATTATATAATAATTAATTAATATATCCATGTATCTTTTTTTTAATTTAAAATTAAAATATATATATAATATATATATGTATCAAATCATTGTTTTTATTTATCTTATTATTTCTTAATTATTTTTTTTTTGTAAAAAGATTCATATATATATATATTTTTTTTCTGTATAACTCGATATTTACATCTTTTAAATATATTTAAAAAAAAAAGAAAAATTATTTTAAAGTAATATATATGACAAAGCATATATATAATATATATATATATATATATATATATATATATATATATAATATATACACCCCCAAATTATATTTTTATTTTATATTTTATATTTTATATAAATTTCTATCATTATAATGAGTGAGGATGAATCAAATTCCGTTTCTTGTTCATTAAGCTTAGAAAGTGATGGTTATAGTGATGAAGAATATGATACGAATTTGACAAATTTAATAGAAAATGAATCTTTAAATTGGATATTTGTAGGAGGCAAAGGAGGTGTAGGAAAAACGACTACATCATGTTCAATAGCTGTTCAGTTATCAAAAAGAAGAGAATCTGTATTATTATTATCAACAGATCCAGCACATAATACAAGTGATGCTTTTAATCAGAAATTTACGAATCAGCCAACATTAATAAATTCGTTTGATAATTTATATTGTATGGAAATAGATACAAATTATTCAGAAAATACCGCTTTTAAATTAAATAAAAAAGAAATGTTTGATAATATACTACCAGAATTATTACATAGTTTTCCAGGTATTGATGAAGCATTATGTTTTGCTGAATTAATGCAATCAATAAAAAATATGAAATATTCAGTTATAGTTTTTGATACTGCTCCTACGGGACATACTTTAAGACTTTTAGCATTTCCAGATTTATTAAAAAAAGCTTTAGGATATTTAATAAATATTAGAGAAAAATTAAAAGGAACTTTAAATGTTCTTAAAAATTTTACTAATAATGAAATGGAATTTGAATCATTATATGAAAAAATTAATCATTTAAATGCTATGTCTAGTAGTATACAAGCTAATTTTCAAAATCCTTTAAAAACAACATTTGTTTGTGTATGTATTCCAGAATTTTTAAGTGTTTATGAAACTGAAAGATTAATACAAGAATTAACAAAAAAAAATATTTCATGTTATAATATTGTTGTTAATCAAGTTGTTTTCCCTCTTGATTCTCCAAATATTAATTTAGACAATTGTCAAAATCTATTATCACAAATACAAAATCAACAAATTCAATCATATTTTAATGATCTTATTCTTAAAACAAAAGAATTAGAAGATGTATATATCTCAAGAAGAAAATTACAATCAAAATATCTAACACAAATTAAAAATCTATATAGTAATGATTTTCATATTGTATGTATGCCACAACTAAAAAATGAAATAAGAGGACTAACTAATATATCCTCCTTTTCAGAGATGCTCCTACAATCGAAAGATATACCTATATATAAAGATAACATCTAATCATAAATATCAATATGTGTTTATCTATATTTTTTTTGTCATTCTTTTATGTGTGTTTAATTGCATTTTAAAAAATGTCAATATGGATATATAAATAAATAAATATATATATATATATATATATATATAATATATATATTTTTAATTTAAAAATTTTTTTTTATTTAATTATTTATTTCTTCATTTTTTTTGATCTTGTGCAACCTCTTTATAACAAATTTAAATGTTTTATTATTCAAATTAAAATATTTAAAAGCATATCAAAAATAACAAAAAAAAAAAAAAGAAAAAGAAAAAGAAAAAGAAAAAATATATATCTGTCTATAATATATATATATATATATATATATATATATATGTGATGCCATCAAATTAAGATTGGGGGAATATGAAAGAAAAAGAAAAAAAAAATTATTATATGAAAAAGAAGGACAATAAAATATAAAAGGATTAATCCGTTAGTCTCAATAAGAGAACATTGGAGGCTTCTGCTAAGTCTTGCTCAGGGCACTAAAAGAAAAATATATAAGAATAAAATGTGTACATAATAAATGATAATATATATAGAGAAAGAGATTTATATTTATTTATTGTGTTATAATTTTAAAAGACTCATGAAAAAGAGTACACAAATATTCTTTTCTTTTGGATATATTTTTTAATTTTTTTTTTTTTTGTCTCAAAAGATTATTATATCTTTACATTTAATAATATATATATATATATATATATATATATATGTAATACCTGTTGTAGGGTTTTTAAGTTTTTTATCGAATTGGAGTTTTTAACTGCTTCCAAAAATTCTGGGATTTCATCTCCATCATTCTACATTAAAAAAAAATATATGTACAGTTAATATTATTATTTAATCATATATATAATATATATATATTATAAGTGAATAATAAAAAAGCATACCAGTATGAAATCTTCCAAGTGATAAATAGCTTCTAATTGTGTATATAATGGTTGACTATCATCATAATTTGATGGTCTGGAAATATAAAAAAAAGTGAAATTTAAAATTTATGCAAACATAAAACGTTTAATATATATATATATATATATATATATGTATGTACATATATAAATTTTTTATTTTTCTCTTTTTACAATTCTAGTAAATTCACTAATTGAGTGATTCCTCCTAGTTTTAAAAATTCCTTCTTATATTTTTTATCTGAAAAATATATTGTAATAAGAAAAATAAAGTTTAATGACATAAAGGAATAAATGTGGAATAATATAAATATGTGTATTATATATATATATATTTATTGTATATATTTTATTTTTTATTACCTAAAACAAAAATATTTCGACAAGTTTGAGCACAAGCAGCTTTCATTCCATCTATATTTGATTTCATTCCACTGATTAAATATGGTAAAGCACCAGATTCAAACATGCAAATACAATTTTTAACATCTACAAAAAATGAAATATGACATATTAGTGTAATTGCCTACTTTAAAAATTTTGTACATATATATATATATATATATATATATTAGTTTTCTTACTGTCAACGGATAAAAATGATAAAGCAACAACAGCAGCATGTACTCTATCTAATTCCTGTTTAAAAAAATAAACATATATATATATATATATATATATATATGTGTCTGTGTGTGTATATTTTTTTTATTTTTTAAAATAATTACGTGTGATTTTAATAAGTTTATAAAAACGGCTATTCCATTTGCCTCACGTATTGCATCTTTATAATGTGGCTCGCCTACAAAACAAATAATGAAATTTTCATATATTATGAAAAATTAAATATTTCCATATATATATATATATATATATATATTAATATTTAAATAAAAAAAAATTATTTTTTTATTTTTCCTGTTTTCCATCTTACTTTCTTTGCTAGCTAAAATTGCCAATTGAGTTGCTGATAATGCACCAATTGTTTTAGGGTCAGCAGCCCAAGGATGCATTCTATCTTCTAACTTTTCTATCTGTTTTACATGGAGAGGAACAAAAAAAAAAAAAAAAAGGATTATTCATTGATTAGATGTTTACAAAATAAATTATATTAAAAAAAATTCACACACACATACATACAAACACATATATATATATATATATATATATATATATATATATATTAGTTTTATATTTTATTTTATTTTTTATTTTGCTACTTCGCAAGTTGAAGAACATAAGTTTACAAACTCTTGAACATCATTTTCATCATATGCTTTATCAAATCTGAGAATATCATTACCTATAAAATTAATTCAATATATATATATATATATATATATATATATATTTATTTATTTATATACAAATTTTTAAATTAACAAGAAATAGTATATTTTTTTATTTAATCATTCTTTTAAAATATAAAAATATTAAATAGATGAAATGATTTACTTGTGAAGGATAACAACTTTCTTATTGTCTTGGATCCTTCTATACCAAACTCTTGTAGTTTATTTTTATAAAGTAACTAAAAAAAAAAAAAAAAAAAAAAAAAAAAAAACAATATAATAACAAATAAATAATTAATTAATACACATATACATATATTTAACATTATATATATTACACCATAAATTTTCTATTCTATATTTTTTCATACATCTCTTCCTGCACAGCAATTATTTCCCATAATTTCTTTGGGTTTATTATAAAAATATAATTAACTTTTTAATTAAACCTAAAACATAATCATATGTTTTTTCTATCTGACAATGTATACATATATGTATAAACTTATATACACATATACGTTTTTAATTTGAAAACCTATTTTCCTCTTATAAAAAGGAATTCAAAAGATATACAAATATGAATTAACAGAAATAAAAAAAAAAAAAAAAAAAAAATTATCTATTTAATTATAATTTTATTAATATCTTAATTAGTTGCATATAAATATAAGAATAAATATGTATGAATATATAATATATTTTTTCCTTTTTATAATGTTTTTTACATATTAAAATATTATCCCGTTATTTGAAAGGCAACGGTGTAATATATATTATATATATTATATATATATTTATTAAATATATACATAATATTTATATATATATATTTTTTTTCATAATTTAAGCATTAAAAAACAAAAATATATAAATAAATAATGAACAAATATCTATGTATATATTTCTTTTTATTTTATTTATATATATATATATATATATTTTTTTTTTTTTAATTTTGAACCAATAGAACAATTAGAACTTTGCACACTTCTGTATTATATTTTGTTCTTTAAGAAAAATATATATATATATATATATATATATATATTTATTTATTTAATTTTTTTTTTTTTATTATATATATATATATATATATATTTTTTTTTTTTTTTTTTTTTAATTTGCTGTTTAATGAATTAATCTATATATATATATATATATATATATATATATAGAAAAGAAGAAAAAAAAAAAGGCGAGTGTCAAAAGGAACTATTTCGTGAAAAAAAAATTTTTTTTTTTTTCCTTTATTTAAAAAGGAGCGTAATCTATTTGCACACTTTTTTGTTCTTAAAAAATTTTTAAAAAGAGGGATTATATATATAAAATTTATCTTTTACCTCTTAAATTTTTTTTTTTTTTTTTTCTTTGTTTTTAAGTGTGTGTCATTTATATTGTTTATAATATATAAATTTTCGTTTTTTTTTTTTTTTTTATTCTGTGTTATAATTATATTGTAACTAAAAATGTATATGGAAAAAACAGAATTTTTCTACATTTCATATAAATGGTATTATATATATTCTTGTTTTCATAGAATATATTTTAAGTACATTAATATAATATATATTATATATATATATATTGAAAACCAATTATATTTATACTTTATCAAAAAAAAAAACACATCTATATATATATATATATATATATATATATATGGTAACTTTTCATTTTAATTTAAAGAATAGGATAATTACAATTTCTTCTGAGAATTCAGTAAAAAAAATATATATAAAAACAATAATATAACGTAACATAATACAAATAATATAGTCCAATGAAAAAAATATTAAAATATGTTTTCTTTTATTATAATAAAATATATAATGTGTAAAATATTGACCTGTTCATATAAAAAATAAATTATGATCCGTTCATAAAAAATAATAAAAATGTTATGACCTGTTCATAAAAATGATATATGTAAATAGCCGTATGTTAATAAAAAGTATATGTATATGAATAATTTTCTCCAAAATAGCTAACACTTAAGTAGGATATAATTATATATGGATATTTATAAACATCCTTTTTAGCAAATTATTAATTTTTTTATTTTATGTTTATAATAAAAAAAGAGAAATAAAAAAGATGACTTTACATTCTTTATATATATATATATATATATATATATATATTTAATTGTCCCCATATGTCTTAAATAAAAACGAACGAATTTATATTTAATGAATTCTTAGTATATATATAAAATATGTTAAAAATAATATATGATAATAAATGAACTTGATTTAAAATACATATATATACACATTTTTTATCTTTCACTTGTACAAATTCATACCAATATTTAACAAGAAAATATTAATATATAAGACTGTTTATATATATATATATATATATATATTATCTTTCAATTGTTATTTATGAATCATGAAAAATGTTCTCTTTAATGGTCCAGTGATCCCAGAAATTGACGCTGGGTATAACGTTCAGGTGAATGGTATTAGTGTTAACTTTCTGAAGGATCCATTTTGCTTCAGAAATGCTGTGATAGAAAATGAACACTATAAAAATAAATTATTATATAAACATTTTAATGATAATAATGTAAATAAAAATATAACCAATAATATAAAAAGGAAAAATATAGATGAATTAGACAAAGGATTTAATGAATATATAAAAGATAGAGTGAATAATACACATATTTATATCAAAAAAAAAAATGAACCTGATTACAATTTAAATGATATAAAAAGTCCTATTTATAAGGAAAGAATAAAATATACACCACAAATTATTGAAGTTATCAGAACAAATTATAATGTACCACAAAATGAAAAAGTAAAGATAAATAAAGAAAATTTAATTTATATGAATAATATAGAATATAAAAAAGCAAATTAAATTGTTGAAAAAGTTATTTTAACGATAAAAAAAAATGAGACTATACAAAAACCTGTGGAATTATCAAATGATGAATCTACCCATATTTTTAGAACCTCATAATATATTTAAAAAAATTATTTTACAATAATTGTGACTCAAATTGAAGAGGTACATAAAGAATATATATATTTTGTATCAATAATAAAAAATTAAATGGATTAATAAACAGACAACATAATATGGAATAATGAAGAAGACATAAAAGTTAATAATATACATAACAACAATAATAATAAATTGTTCACCGAAAAAAAAAAAAAAAAAAAAAAAAAAAAGTCTTAATTTCAATTTAAGTGAAAATATAAAAAAAAAATATGATACACATTTTGAAAGGATATAATATAAATATATATCTATTTTGTTTTATACCAATTGTATATATTTACATAATATGTTTTATTTGTTGTTCTTCTTTTTTTAATTTGATTTTATATTGTATAATTATAATATTTAAATTATACATTATAGCACATAATATAAAAAAAAGTAAAAAATAATATATTTTTTATGTTACTTAAAAATAATTATAATTAATAATGTTTATAATAAAATGAAAAGTGAAAGGTTAAAAAATATATATATCAATAAAAAGTCAAATATTATAGATTATTGAAATATGAAAGGTAAATTTAAAAAAGTGTAAAAATATGAACACCATAAAACATACACATATATATAAAAATATAAATATATTTATATATATATATATTAAATTATTTGAAATGTTTAAAAAAAAAAAAAAAAAGAAGAAAAACTTAAAAAAATATGTAATTGAAAAATGATATATATATAATTATCACAAAAAAATATACTTAAATATTTACTATGGAAAAAAAGTATGATCATTTAAAAAAAATATAAATTACAAATTAAATGGAAAATGAAATTGTGCACAAAAAAAAAAAAATAAATAAATAATAAATGCATATACATATATATATATATATATATATATATAATAACCTATTTTAATATATATATAATTTTCTTTTTTAATTATTACATTTTAGAAGGAATGTATTGTACAGCTATTTTTAATAACCGATATGTATCTCATAATAATAAAGATGTTATTATTCCATGATATGTTTATTTAAAAAGTTATTCAATTTATATGTAACTTCATTTATTCTTTCCTTTAGAGGTAATAGGGAAGGTTTATGTTCGGTTGACAAGAATAGAGCATTTTGTTTTATATCATTTGGTATTTGAACTTGATCAAAATTGATTAAATCAGATTTCGTTATGACATCAATCCAAGGTCTAAATGGGAATAATCCCCTTAGATAATATCTGATATCTATTTGTGATTTTAAAGATGAAAATTTATGATCATCTTTTTTTAAAGGATCAAAAACATAGATAACAGCTGATGGTATATTTTTTAGAGATGATAAAGAAAGTTTTTCCATAAGATTTCTTTTATCTTCTGGACGATCAATTAATCCTGGTAAATCCATAATTTGTGTAGTAAAGATATCATTATCATTTGCAAAAGAATAATGTCCTAGATTAAATTCTTTTGTTGTAAAATTATAATTTGCAACTTTTGATTTCGAATTTGTTATTGAATTAAGTAGACTACTTTTTCCAACATTTGTACATCCTATAATTGATATAGCAGGTTTAGTTATATCAATGTATTTAATTTTTCTAATTTTTTTGATATATGAATTATATATATCAAGCCATTTTCTTCCTGATTGTAAAATAATATTTAAATCTACAATAGCTTCATTTAATGTACGGAAAATTTCTCTACATGTTTTTAAATATTTTAATTGTCCTGCATACATTTTACCAGTAGAAGTTATTAATTTCCTTACTTCTAATATATTATTTAATACATCGCTTAAAGAATTAGAAACATCACCGTCTTTATATAAATTGGTTACAGTATTTTCATATAAGCTATATTGGAATGGATGTAAGAATTTTTTTAGATTTCTATGCATATTATAAATATTATTTAATGGTCTTGATAAAAGTTTAGTATATAAATCAATTTTTATACAACACTCTTTACATATTCTTTTTTTGGTATGTTTTTCTTTATTAATATTATTATAAATACTTGTTAATTCTAATTTGATTTTATCTTTTTTTGTTCCTTTTTTTTTTTGTTTATTTGAAAAATCATCATACGGTTCAGGGTTCACACTTTTTTTATCAACATTTTTAATTAAATATAAATTTCCTTTTTCAATAAATTTTAAATATAATAAAGCATCTTTAATAACTTTAGTATTATCTTTAAATTTAGGCATTTTTTGAAAAACATTAGCTACATAAGTTTTCACATATGGTTTTTTTTCTTTCTCTTTAAATATACTACTATAATCATATACATTTTCAAATATAACTTTTTGTATTCTATTTGGATCATCTTTTACAAGTAGGCTATTATTTTTATTATTAGTGGTATCACTACTGCTTTGTGTATATGAATTATTTTCTTCATTATTACTATATATTGTCCTATTATTATCATCATTATTATTATTATTTTGTTTATTTATAATATTATCATTAATTATATTACTTACATGTTCTGACTCCATACAATTTACTACTTCTTGGTTGTCATTTGTTGAATTACTTTGTTTATTTTTTTTTTTTTCTATATTATAGTGTTTATATAGGTGTGAAAAATCATAAAACTTTATACTATCTCCTGTATTATTTTTTTTCTTATTTACATTACCATCATTTTGTTCATTTTCTGATGAAGATAAGAAGGTACTTTTTTGACGTATGTATTTATCATTTTTCTTGAATTTTTTAGTATTTAAAATGAAATTATTATTTTTTATATATATGAATAGTAAATGATTCTTATGAGTGTATTTTATATTTTGAAGGTGACAAAAAATTGTACTATAAATGTTTACTAATAAAATTACTTTTACAATAAATTTCATTTTTATAATATATATATATATACAAAAATATATTATACATATATATATATATATATATATATATTATTGTTTCTTTTTAAAGTACTCCATTTTTATTTAAAAAAAAAAACATATGTGAAGCAATTATAAGTTTTAAAAATTATAATTCATTTAAGTGTGATTTTTTTTTTATGGCTCTTTCTCATTTTATTTTTTCATGGAAAGGATTTTATAAGAAAATTGTATGAAAAAGGTGAAGGCGGGAGAACTTCATTTTTCATCCCTAATGGGCAATAATACAAGCTGTTATAAAGATGGATAAAATATATAAATAAATAAATAAATATATATATATATATATATGTATGTATGAATGAATGTATTTTATTTCATTTTGAAATAATTTCATCTATACCTTTTGGTATGTTGCAATTTATTACATTTTTAATTTTGTTTGTTAAGATGGTTATATTTATATACAATTGTACGCATATATATATATATATATATATATATATATATATATATATAATATATAATATACATATATATATATATTTCATGTCAATATAATTTTTTACTTTGTAAAAATGGGTAAATATATAATATACATTTTTATACATATAAATATGCATATTTTTTTTTTTTTTTTTATTTACTGAATGCATTCATATTAAATTAAAATTATGAGATGAATTTTTATTGATTTTATAATATAATATATATATTTAAATAAATAGCAATACTGTGTGTAATTATATAATATATATATATAATATATATGTGTTTTTTTTTTTTTTTTTTTTTTTTTTTTTTTTTTTTGTAAAATTTAGACTTGTATTTTTGATCACCATATTTACCTTAAAAAAAATTAACTTATAAAAAAAATATATGTGTGTAATATATTATATTTAAGGCTTTTTATTTATTTATTGTTTTTTTTTTTTGTGTATATTATATATTTTTTGAAGTAACTTTTAAAAGTACACATATATATATATATATATATATATATGTATATATATATTTTTCCCTTAATGAACAAGGAATAAAAAAAAAGAAAAAGGGAAGGAATAGCTTTATATATATAAATAAAAATAATAAAACATGGGAAATACAGTTCCATATAACTGTTATGAAAGATGGGGAAAAAGAACACCAGATGGTCCTCTTTTAAATTATGACCCCCAAATGGTATGAACGTGGAATCATATTAAAAATAAAAAAATATATGTATGTATATATATATATATATATATATATAATATATGTATAACACCTCTAATTTGCCATTATATTACAATGACTACTTTATATATATATTTATTTATTTATTTTATTTTTTTGATTAGCCAAACAGTGGAACCTTGTCTGTTTTGTTAGAAAATTTCGATTATGAATCGACTGAAGAAAACAACAACAAATGCGAATATATAATTAACAAAGATCATGTTGAGAAAAATAATAATATGAACCCTAAAGTTATTAGGAACGCTAGGAGAAGACCAACATATTCTCCAACAGCCAGGAAAATAAATATCCAATCAGATGATGAAGAAGAAGATGAAGATGATGATGAGAAATTATCTACAGATGATTCAGATGAAAATATTTCAGCTAAAGATATAAAAGATGAAAAAATACAACAGTATAGAAAAACACTTACTAAAATTGTAAAAATAAAAACAGCCATTTTTCATGAAACTGTTAAAGTTACTTGTTCAAAAGATGGGAAAATGCTTGAATGGTATAAAGGAAAAAATGATTCCGATGGAAAAAAAAAACCAATAGGTTCTTTCCCATTAAATAAAATAACTTCCATAAGAACTAAAGTTGATAATCTCAAATCTTTAGAAATATCTGTAAGTAGTGTACATATAAGTACATATTTATTTACTTTTAAAACTAGAGAAGAAAGGGAAAGTTGGCAAAACAATTTAGAATCCTTTAGAAAAATTATGAGTATGAAGTGAAAGGAGGGGGAAATATAAAAATATATATATATATATATATATATATATATTCATTAATTTATGTGTTTATATTTTTAGCGTATATAATATATGTCTTTTTCTTTTTTTAAATATTTTAATATGAATTATAATTTTTTTTTTTTTTTTTGTTTTTAATTAATTTAATTTGCTTATTAAAAAAATAATTTTAAAAAGGTATTTGTAGATGATTTTTTTTATTTTTTTATTTTTTATTTTTTTGTTTACAAAAAAACATAATTTTTTTTTTTTTTTTTAAATAATATATCTACATATGTATGTATATATGTATAAACATTTATATATATATATTTATATTTATTTATTATGAAAAAGTTGGTATATTTTTATATAGCTCTTTTCATTTTTTAAACATATAAATTTTTCTTTTTTTAGAATTTAAATTAATTATATGATTTTCTAAGTTGATGATAATACAAAGAAATGTAGATATAACGAAATCATTTAAAAAGAAAAATAAAATATTTTACTTTGTGTAGTAGTTTTTTTTTTTTTTCAATGTTTATTCTTCTATTTCTGTTTTATAAAAGATATATAAAAAGTATTGATATAATTCTTGTCTTATATTGATTGATGTATAAGTGTAGGTCCTCTTTTATTTTTACACACACGTAAACATATATATTATAGATCATATATACAATATATATATATATATAATATGTATATAATTATTTTATGTATGTATACATTCAATTTATTTTAATATAGTATATAAATATTTTTTTGATCCTTAATATTTTAATGAAGAAATCAAATAAAAAAAATGGAAATCAAAATAATAAAAAATGAAATATAATAAAATAAAAATAATAATGTGTGTTATATAATATATATTATATATATAATATAATAAAAAAAAAAAAAAAAAAAAAAAAATACATTACGCATTTTATTTAAAAATAAGACAAATAATAATATTTATATGTTATTTTTATTTTCTTTAATAAATAAATATATATATATATATATATTTTTATTTTTATTTTTATACACATCTATTATTTTACTTTCTAATAAAATAGAAAAAAAAAAAAATATTCTATTTTTCCACTTACACTTTATCTAAAAAAAAAAAAGAAAATTTTTTATTTTTTATGTAAACGTGTGTTAATCAAAATGATGATAGAAAACGATGAAACATTAAATGGATTACATAATTATGAAGAATTTTGTATTAAGGAAAAATCGTGTCATGTTGATCATGATGAAAAAGTTCATGTAGACAGCATCGTAAAAAAAAATGAGTGTGCACATAATTATGAACAAAGGGAAAAAAGAGATAGAAGTTCTTCTGTTGATTCTAAGCCAGGTAATACATAAAAATATAAATGAATTATGAAAATAAATATATATATATATATATATATATATATGTTTGTATGTATGTATGTATACATATACTTTATGTATGGAAAGTTTCCTTGTAAACCCATGAAACATAAACGACATACACTTGTTATAAAAAAATATCTCTATTTATCACCACATAAAGAAAAAGAAAAAATAACATTAACCATTATATATATATATATATATATATATATATATAAATACATATTTCTTATTTTATTTTTATATTTTAATATTTTTCCTTATTTTATACTTTTCCCTTTTAGAGATAAAAAAAATATGTTGCTGCCAAGAATCCAACTGTTCAAAAAGCTCCAAATATGAAAAGAGTTCTTGTGGTTCTAAGAATAAAAATGGCGATTCCTTAAGTAATGGTATGTAATATGGATATATATATATATATATATTTATTTATATATTTATTTATATATTTTATACTTGTTCATATGAATGCATTACTATATATGAAATATGTTTTAGCTTCTACAGGCATTAACGAATGTGTGAATAATTCGAAAATTTTAAATGAACCCTTTAAGTTTTTTATCGGAGGTATTCCACAATATATTACAAGCAAGGTAAGGATGTTTATAATATATACTTTTATATATATTAAATTGTATTATTTTATTATTTCATTTTTAATTTTTTTTTTTTTTTTTTTTTATGATCATCTGAACTGTTTTCAAAAAAAATAAATAAATAGAATATAACTGAGTATTTCGAACAATATGGAACAGTTCAACATGTCGTGATTGCTCAAGATCATGAGACGAAAAGGAACAGAGGATTTGCATTTGTAACGATGGCTTCACATATGAATAAAGAAAAAATTTTAAAGGTACACAAATATATATATATGTATATATAATTAGTATTTAAATAAAGAAATGTTGTATTTTTAAACATTTTATATAATCATATAAAATATATTTCTTTTTTTTTCTTTAATTTTTTAGGATACTCACGAATTAAATGGAAAAAGGGTAGACGTTAGAGAAGAAAACAATACTACTCCTTCTGACATTCAAAGGAAAATTTTTGTTGGTGGTCTTAACTATTATTGGACTAAAGACACTTTGGAAAGGTTAAATT
>NC_031484.1:406851-416851 GCF_001602025.1 Plasmodium gaboni | reverse complement strand
CTTATTTAAAAGAGAATAATCCATTTTTTTAAGAGATCCTACATCTTTATTTTTTAAATTCAATTCTTTTGATTGATCTGTATTTTTTCTATCATAAGATATTAATGTATTATCTGTGCAACTATTCCCTTTAGAAAATAAGGCATTATTTAATTTTTCAGCTATAGCTGTATTTTTAAGGCTTAGTTGTCTTTTTTCCATATTAAATTTATTTACACATTTTGAGTTCTTTTGTTCTTCTAACAGATTAAACTCTACTGTTTTGGTGGGTCCCTTATCATTTTTATTGGAGTTTAACAACTGAGATATTCCTATAAATAAATAAAATAAATAAATAAATAATAAATTATTTTATCCTATATTATGCACATATATATATAAACATTAATGTTAATATGTTTCAAGTGAATAGATAATCATTCAGTTAATTGTTCATTTGCTATTTTTTGGTTTCTTTTTCTTTTTTTACTTATTTGTCTTTCCTTTATGGATATGTGGACCATGGGTTTCTCTTTGTTTATTTCGTCATCATCCATTTTTAAAGTTTCATTTAATAAAAAAAAATAACAATAAAGGACAAGAAAAAAAAATATATATATATATATATATTATCAAGATGTTGTATATATATATATATATATATATACAAATGAGATTATTTCATTTTTTTTTTTTTTTATTTGCCATGTTTTTCCAAAAATAAAAGACTATACAACTATTTCTCGTTACAAATAAAAACTAACTGTTTATTAAATGTTTCGTTTTCAGAATAAAAATTAAAAAAGAAAAAGAGAACCAACGGAAGAAACAAATTTTAAATAACAAAAAAAAAAAAATAAAAAAAGATGAACCTTTACACATGCAACAAAAAATATACACCAAAAGTGTTTCAAAACAATTATTATGACTGTGTGGAAATTTTTTTTTTTTTTTTTAATTTAAAAAAATGGAACGTACAATTAAAAATATATATATATAATAAAAAGGAAGATATATTTGCAACTTTTCTTGAGGGGGATTATATATATATATATAGATGCATACTTATATATAGGATATACATAATATACATATGTAAATCTATATCTATATATATATATTTTTTTTATTTCTTGAAAAAAAAAAAAGTTTATATTGGAATTATTTTTCTATTTAACTATTTAAAGTATTGTTCAATTTGATACAAATTTATAAAAGAACAAATAAATTCTTTTATTATATTTTTCTCTTTTTTTTTTTTTTTTTGTAATTTAAAAATTAGTTGTATATATGAACGAAAAAGTCTTTTTCCATTTTATAGATCAACACATTTTAAGCTTTTCCTAACATTAATTAAATTACAATTAAAATTGTTTTTATTTATTCATATATTTTATTCTTTTAAAATATCTAATTTTAATTTTATAAAAATAAATGTATTCTAATTATGAAAGTGCAGATAAAATGATATGCCTTTATCTTAATAATCTTTAAAGAACAAAAAAGAAATAAAATAAAAAAATAAGCATATACATAATATATATATATATATATTTTTATGTTGGTAACTTTTTATTTAAACACGGGAAAAAAAAAAAAAAATCTTCCACAGGAACTTAATTACATTATTACTTATTATTCTCTCTCTTAATACCATAATTATATATATTATATATATAAAGTTTTTTCCATCTTTCTTATTTTTTTTTTTTGGAAAATGCAAATATACATAAGTTTTAAAAGAATAAAGAATTAAATTGGAAAATATAACATTGATGAATTATATTTATATTTATTTTATAACATAAAAATGAAAAAATCCAATGAGCAAAAAAATGAAGCAGATCCATTATTGAAGAAGTTTTTTTGTGAAAAATTAACAAAAGTTAGTAAAAAATTTAATATATATATATATATATATATATTATTTAATTAAATAGTTTGTTATATATCACTATAATATATTATAATTTTATATCTACGTTTATAATTTATTATTTATATAAATAAAATTGTAAATGTATATGTATATATAATCATATATATATATATATATATAATTATTTATTTGACAGAATGAAATGGACGATGTTTTTTTTTATTATAAACAATTAATGGGTATAATAATAAATTATAAAATTAAATATGTACAAAAGAATATTCCATAATATAATAAATTTATTTCATATATATATATTATATATATTATTAATTTAAAATTTAGGTATTTTAGCTGGTATCATATCAGGACTATTACGTATTAAAGGAATTTGGGGATTTCTCTTTTTTTTCCTTTTCCAATTTGTAACATCCTTTGTCTTATATAATAAAAAAATTCATGAAAATTATTTTCTTGACAATTATAATATTGCAAAAAGTAATATATTTACAGCTTTTTCGGCATTTTTGGTAATTTAAAAAAAAAAAAAAAAAAAAAAAAAACTGTCTACATATATATTATATATATATTTTATATTTTTTTCAAATGTTACATTTTTAAGAAGACTTTTTTCACTTATTGTATAATTTGTTATGCCTATCAAAGTTTTATAAGAAAAAGAATATTGTTTCGTATACATATATTATATATACATATTTTTTTTTTTTTTATTGAAGTTATCATGGATTACATCTAATACAATGTTAGTTTAAATGAATAGAAACAAGAACAGCAGGAAAATTGTAAGATTATATTTACAAAAGATAATGAAATAGTTATAAATAAATATATTATTATATATATATATTGATATATATGTATATTTAATTCATTCATTTTATTTTATTATATATATATATATATATTTTTTTTTTTTTTTTTGAAATAACAAAGAACAATACAAAAACTTGTTTTAATTTTTAAATATCAATATTTTTTTTTATCCTGTTATAAAAATAATAATTATAAATCAGCATTATTATAATATTCTAAATTACACTTTATGAAATTAAATAAATAAATATATAATATATATATATAACCGTTATTATATTGAGCAGTTGCAATAATTATATGAAATTAAACCTATGATGATGAATTCATTTTTTATTTTATTTTATTTTATTCTTTTTGTGTGTGTATGTGTATCATTTTTACTTCTATACTGTTAATATTGAAAAGCACAAAGAAAAAAAAATTAACGTATAACATTTGAATAAATATTTTCAATCTAATTTACTGTTGCTTTATTCTAAATATATAATACTTGTTTCAATAGAAAAAGAATATTTAAAAAAATATGTCTTTGTTCAGTGTTAAAGAAAAATATCATATAATATTATATACATAATATAAATTTTAGATATATTAACAAATATGAATAACATTTTTTAATAAATTAATAATGCCAAACAAAAAATAGCTCCAATCCCTTTCTCTTTATAGAAATAGAAAAAGTATTATGTTACTAATATTTTTAATATTTACATGAAAAAGTACATATGTTTTAATCTATATTCTTCTCTTATTTATTTTTTTTTTTTCTTTTCATCCACTCATGGTTCAAAAAAAAAATTTATGTATATTCATATTTAATGTATAATTTAAATATTAAAAAGAAGTTTAATTTTTTTTTTTTTTTTTTTTTTAAGTTTTATATAAAATACACACAAATTAAATATATGTATTATATACATTCTTAACAATAGAATATTTAAAATTTACAATAAGTTTTTTATATTATATTTGTATAAACAGGAAGATGTGTATACACATATAAAAATATATATTATATATATTATCGAGTATACTTATTTAATTTTATAATTTTTCATATAATTATTAAAATTGTTTCTTTTTTTTTGTTTGTTTTTTTTTATAATTTTTTTAAAAATCTTATTGTAAATATTATCATGTTTTTCTCATTTCTGAATATAATTATTGTTTTAATTTTCAAAACTTATATCTTTTACCTTTAACTTATTGTTTCCAATTTATTAATTTATATTGTGGTATTTTTATATATCTCTAATAAAAATATACAAAATATAATATTTAATTAAATATTCTTTATTCTTTGTTTATTATTGTATATATATATATATATTTTTTAATATATTAAATAAAAGCACAAGTGAATTTTTTTAATATTTTTAAATAGTTTTATTCGGTTCTTAAAAGTTGTCCATATTTTTATTAATTATACACATTTCTAGATTATTACATATTCCTTTCAAATTACCAAAGAAAATAATAATATATATATTATATTTATGTATTTTTTAATATCTTATTTTGATTTAAATTTTTTTTTTTTTTTTTTTTCATTGTACATTGCACTTTTATATATATTCTTTTTGTGAGATCATGAACTTATATTTATGTTCACAGAATTAACTTTATAAAATTTTTTTATTTTTTTCATTAAATTCTTTATTTTTATATAATATACTAAATGAGTAAATTTTTCCTGTCTAAACAGAGGGTAATTTAAAAGAAGTACCTATTATATTTCCCTTGATACAATTCAATAAAAAGGGAATACTAAGAATGTTATTATTTATTGATACAAATAAAAAAAAATATATATATGTATTTTTATTTTTTTTTTCTTCTTTAAGAGAGCTGAGATTGAATCAATATTTAAAGAATACAATACTAATAAAGATGGAGTAAGTGGTGAAAAATTATTATATTTGTTAAGATCTCTTGGTATATATCTTAACAAAAGTGAATCAGAGGTCATATTGGAAGGTATAATGTGAAATTTAATTAATCTTAAAATATTTACATTTTGTTTATATGTTATTTTATTATTATGTATATATATATATATATATATATATATATATATATATATTTATATCGATATCTTAATTTTTAATTTTAATATATTATTTATAATTATTATATACATCAAATTCAAAAAAATACAGATTATAAGAAAAATGGGAATTTAAATTTGAGTGAATTTTTTGAACTTATGAAACAATATTATTTCGATGAAAATATTGAAAACCTACTATACCTGTCTTTGCAATCGTATGCTCAGGAAAAATCCAAAACCATAAATTTGAATGAATTCAAAAATGTATTATTGACATTAGGTGTGTAAATACAAATTCAGTAATATAAATGAAAACCCATAATTTATATTTTTGTGTAAAATTATTATTTTATTTAAAAAAAAAAAAAATTATCACTCATGCATATTTGTTCCTATTTATTATAGGTAGTGGAATTAAATTAACAGAAGAAGAAGTAGATGCATTTTTAAATGTAGAATTCAATGGATATAAAAATAAAGAAGTATCATTTGATGATTTCATTTATAAGTAAATGAAAAATTTTCATTATTATAAATATAACACTTTCTATTCCATTTTATATAAATATATATATATAATTTTTTTTTTTTTTTTTTTTTTTTTTTTTAGAATTTTAAAAGAATGATGAAATTATTCAAAATTTCTTCTCATGTTCATTTTAATTGGAGAATATTCATTTTCTGTATTCTCTTCTTTTAATGGTACAGGAAGCTTATATGTTTATATTATATATTGAATGATAAAAGCAATTAAGAACAAATTTGTTTTTTTTACATATTTTATTATTCTATCATTATATATATATATTATATATATATATGGATAGATAGACAATATAGAATTATATGATTCTATAGTATTTTTATATTTTTTACAAATGAATAATATGATTAAATTTTTGTTTAAAAAAATTTTCTGAATAAATAAAACTTTTAAGATGTTTAACATGTATATGATTAAACATAAATTATTTTATATTATTAAAATAACATTATTTTTGTAGACACTTTAAATATATAAAAGCAATTTCATATATATTTATTTTATTAATATTATGATAATTTAAATATAGGTTTATATTCCTTTAATATATTTTTCTTTATATCGTAATATTAATCATTTCAACAAATGTAAATGTAAAATATTCCTTTATTTGTATTATATATAATATATATATTTATAATAAATATTATGAAAAAGTTATACAACAATAATAAATTAATGCTTAACAATATTAAACTATATAAATGGTTTTTCAAATATATATTTTATTTCTGTCAAAAAATATTTTTTTAAATAAATGCATTTAAATATATAAATTTTAAAAGGCGATTATAATTTTTTTATATTCACCGTTTTTAATTTCATTTTTTTTTTTTGTTTTACCATGATGTAATGAATATAACACATTTTTTATTATCCATTCTGTAAAACCCACAAAAAATATTTTTGTATCTCTTAAAATTTTCAAATATTTCGCTTTTTTTTTCTTTTTTTAAAAGAAGCATAATTATAATATTAGATATATTCTTTTATGTTAAGACATTTTTATTATAATAATTTTTCAATATTTTACAATATAGAAAAAATGTGTGGTTATCATAATTATGATATATAAGCATCAACTATATATAACAGTGTTGTACACATTATGGCTTCTATATTATATATATATATATATATAATTTTCCTTTTTTATTTTATTAATAAAAAATTAAAAAAGATAGATGAAATATATTTTATATGTAAAAAGTTTATAATATTTCCATTTGAAGAAATAAGTTGAATGCTATTAAAAAATAAATAATTTTTTTTTTTTTTTTAAATCTCAAATATATCTTTTTTATATTCTTTTAATTTGACAATCCTTATAAAGGATTGAACTGTAACAGGTAACAAATTTTTGTCTTGAAATATATAAAATTTATTTTTTTGAATGCCAACATATTTATCATTATAGGTAAAAGATAATAGTAAATTGTATTACATTATATTTCGTTTTTCTTATAAATATATAGAGTCTATAACAAATTTTAAAATAATTTTTATTCATTTAACAATAAAATATTCTATAAGCTTTATATTAATTATTCTATAGTTCTTTAACACAGGAAACATTATATATTATATTATATATATATATAGTATTTTATAGAATAAGTCATATTTATGATATAATTGTATAGTTACCTTTTAAAATAAATATTTAAAATATTATATGCATTAAATGGAATATTGTAAATATATTCTTTTTATATTTTACATATATTTATTTTTATATATAACATATAAAATCATACCAATGCTATACTTACATATTGTTATAATTATCATGAAGAAAATCATATATAAAATATGTTTCCAAAATAGTCAAGGAATAAACATTTTACACATTCTATTTTAATATTGATCACTATAAGGTTGTACAATTTTTTATAAAATCAATTTAAAATAGAACTTTATTTTAAATTATAACATTAATTCTTCTGATTATTATAATTTAGGTTTTGTTATTTGAAATAAAAAAAAACATTATGTTCTATATTATGTTGCTGAACGAATTTTTAAATTATTTAAATATATCCCAAAATTGTTTCGCACAAACAATTAGATAAAAAAAAAAAATACATATAATAATACATATGTTTATGAAAATAAAGTACAATTATTGATTTTTATAATTTATAAATATTTTTCGTCAGACAGATTATACACATATGAACCTGTTTTATTCATATTCAATATTTCATTTATTCAAGGTACATGTCTTGTGAAATTACACGTTAGTCGTTTTATATTTTATCCTAAATTACATTTTACAATTCTAAAAATATTTCAGAATGTTCTAAAACTTTAACATTTTTTATTACACCTTATTTTTTTCTTTAATCATTTACGTAAACAATATAAAAAATATTCACTTATAGTTAAACGGCTTAATTGATTTCCATTAAGTTATATTTTATTATGGACATGGAAAATATTTCATAAAATATATATAGCACATCACATTTCTATCATAGAATCCTATGAATACAAAAATGTAAATATAGATTTATAGTGTATATAAAATATTAGTCTATAATATATATTAACTAAAAAGATACGTGTTCTCTATGACATTGATGACTTTACCTGAACCAACACATTTGAAATATAAAATCAATTATAATATTTTTAATATAAAAAATGATTATTGACACAAGTTAATATATATACTATATAATAAAGCTAAAGGTGAAACATAATTTTATATTCTTATAAAGTTTTTAAAAATAATAACACAATATACTATATTATCACAAATAATATATAATAAATTTCTGTGAAAATGTGAATTCCTTATTGTTTTGTTCATTAAGAATTTCATAATACATGTATATTAACTTGGATAAAAATTAATTATGATGATTAGTTATATCACATTTTATTTTATTATATATTTATTTATAAGTTGTGTATAAAGTTTTGTATCAAAAAAATATAATTATAGTTTCAACATTTATGTTTAAATGCTTAAAAAATACTATATTTTCATTTTAATTATTTCTTTAATAAACTTTTATAGTTTCTAAATTGTAATAAAAGATGTAATTTACTTTTATAAAAACTTATTAAAGATAAAAAATAATAATAATTATATATATATTATATTATCTATAAAAAATATTAATTTTATATTTTTTATAATATTTATTTTTATTTTACTCTTTATAATAAATATATAATTTTCATTAATTATTTAATTTTTATTTAATATAAAAATATTGTTATAAAAAATAAAAAATATATATATTTATATTTTATTAATAATAAAAAAGAAATATATATTTATATTTTTAATTTAATAAATTAAATTAATTAATTTTATTAAATAATAAAATATATTTAATTATTTATTTTAAATAATATAATTTAATAATATAATATATAAAAATAAATATTCATATATAATAAAATTAATTATAATTTCATTTTAATAATAAAATATTTATTAAATTTTAATATAATTAAATTATTTTAATTAATAATATATAATATTAAATAAATTATTATTAATTATTTAATTAAATTAATTAATTAAAATTAATTTATAAATTATAATATTAAATAAAATTAATATTCAATTAATATACATTAAAAAATATTCATTTAATAATTTAATAAAATTAATTAATTAATTTTAATTTATTTATTATAATATTAAATAAAATAATTATTTAATTAAAATAATTTAAATAATAATATTATAATGAATTAAAAAATATTTATTTTATAAATTAAATAAAATAATTAATATATTATATATAATTATTTAATATTTAAATAAAATTAATTTATTTGTGAATACAATTAATAATAAATATATATATATTTTTTATTTAATAATATTAAATTTTAATTAAATGTTTAATATATTTATTTTTAAATTAATTATTTAATATATTATATATTTATATAATAAATAATTAATAAATTAAATTATTATTATAAACTATTATATAATTAAATTAATTAATATTATATATTTATTAATTTATATGTCTTATTTAATTTTTAATAATTAATAATTATATTTTTTTATATACACATTAAATTAAATTAATATATTTTTGTTATTATTTAATTTAATTATTTAAAATATTATATAAATTATATTAAATAAATTAATTATATATCATTTTCAAATAAATTAATAAATAATAAAATTAAAAAATTAATTATATTTATAATATTATAACTTAAATATATAATTTATTGGTATTTATTTATTTTTTTAATTTAATTATTATATTAATATAATATATTTATTTTAATAATTTACTTATTATTAATAATTTATATTAATTAATATTTATTATTTTAAATATTATAATAATTATATTATAAATTAAATATAATTAATTAATTATTTTAATATTTATTTAAATAAATTATTATATTATTTAAATTATAAAATTATATTATATTAATATATATATTTTATTATTTAAATTTATTATTAATAAAATATATTATTAATAATTTATTTAATTTAACATATATTATATTATAATATATATTTTATTTTAATTTTATTTATTTTATTATATAATATTTAATTATATTTATTTAATTTATATATTTCTATTATATTATATAATTTTAATTAATTGATATATTAATATATTATATTATTTAATTTTAATTAATACATATATATAATAATATTATTTAATTTATTTATATATTTTATTTTATTATTATTTTATTT
>NC_031484.1:385525-406551 GCF_001602025.1 Plasmodium gaboni | reverse complement strand
TATTAATTAATTTTATTTAAATATATTATATTATTAATATAAATTTATTTTAATTTAATTTATATATTAATATAATTATTATTTATTTTAATTAATTTATTTAATTTTTATATATTATATTATTTATAATTTTTTTAAATAAATGTTATTTATATAATTATAATATTATTTTAATTTATTTAAATAATATAGATATTTTAACAAATTAATATGTCTTATTTTTAATTATATATTTATTTATTTTATACAATTATTATTAATAAAAGAAAATTGTAAATTAACGTTATCACACAATTTATTAATATTATTATTTATTAAGATAAATAATAATAATGTAACAACTTATGTTTAATTACTAACCCAAAGAATATTTCATATATATATATATATATATAATTTTGCAATTAATCAAAATATTATATTATTTCTATCATTTATATATGTTTATATGAAATGTATAATATAATAAAAACTGATACAAATTAAAATAATAATATACATGATATTACTTTGTCCTTATTAACACATCTTTTTGTATTATATATATATATATATATATATATATATTACGGTATATAAAAATTCATAATTATGAAATATATATTGTTTATATATATTATATATAATAGTAGGTAAATTTTTATTAATGTCTCATATTTATAGAACAAAAAAGAAATTTTAATAATAATATTTTATGTAGAAAATGTAATTGTTTTATATGTTTATACGGATTCATGTATCTAGAAACTATTAAAGAAGTATCATTCAAATTGAAAAAAACAAAGATCATATAATTTTTAATGAATGAATTAATGTATTATATATTTACATTATTATTTTTAAAGATAAATTAAGAATAAATCTTCTTAAATATGAAAATATGTAAATATTATCATAATTTTAGTAAGGGTAAAAAAAAAAATCAGATATCTATCTCTTTGCTTTTTTAAACTCGTTAAAATGTTTTCTTAAAATTTTTATAGAAAATTGTGTGATATGTATATATATAATATATATATATATATACATACATACAGACTTTGATTTTATTATTAATATCTTTACTTTTCAATCATATATCGTATGGTAACATATAAAATATTGATTTTTATAAAAATTATGTTAATACCAAAAAATGAACTAAAATATAGAATACCAGAATAAAGAAAAAAGAAATATTATTGGAAAATTAATGATATTTGATTATAAGATTTTATTTACAAACTTTAAACGCATTATTTTTATATGTAATTATATAAGACATTAAAATAAACATGTTATGTTTGAACTCATTTCTCATATTATAAATATTTTTAAAAAATGAAATTAATAATTTATATTTTTATGGAATATGGAATAAAAATAGATATAATATTAATAGTTCAATCTTAAATAATATGTAATTATTAAAACATTTCATGGTTGTTTAAGTTAAATAAAACATATATTATATATATATATATATATTGTTTTTCTTTAAATTAACATTTATATTGCATTTTTATATTTTAAATAACAAATAAAATATAGTTAGGATACCATTCTTAAATATTCAAATTTTTTTTTAAATGTTCCAACTGGTAATATGTGGAATTTTCAAAATATTTCTTTTACATATTGTATAAATTTAACAACTGAAGAAAACGAATTTATACAACTGTGTAATTTTCTTTATACAAAGGTATATTTAATATATATTAATTATTAAAGTTTATATTAATCTACATACACATATGTTTTTTGTTTTATGTTTTTTTTAGTAAAATGGTTAAAATATAAATATTATTATAATACCATAAAAATTGTTTCAAAGTATATTTAGATATTTGAAGTATTACTACATTATAATGTATATAAATATAATTAAAAAATATGTCTATACAGTATAATAAATATAAATAAAATATAATGGAAATGATTTTTTTTTTTGTATTTTCATATAATTATATATATAGTAGTTTATTATTTTTGTTCATTTAACAATATATTATCATTTTTGTTATTTTTATTTTTTCAAGTGTGTATAATTTCATTATTTAATGCGTCTTGAATAAATTTCTTTTTTAATTAATATAAAAGACGACAAAAAAACTAAATGTTAATTAACCATATTTGGTATATTCCATATATTATACTTATAATTCATATTTATACAATGTTTTAATTTTTTTATTTCTTAATATCCCTTAAGTTTTTTAGTAACAACATTCTATAATATTGCATTGTTGTGTCTGTTTAGAACGTAATAACATACATTAATAAATGAAAAAATTCTAAAAACAAAATAATTTTACACATTAAGGTGTAAAAAAACAAGGATTGAACAATGAAATAAGATTATTTTATGAAAAGTTATAAATCTCCTTAAAAAAATGTGCACATTTAAAGAAATATACTTTTAAAAAGTCTTATTCCTAATTTTACTACAAATGTAAACCCTAAATTATTAAGTGTTTGCTGAAGAGAAAATTTGTATACCCTTTGTAATATATGTATTTTTTTTCTTTAAATACGTATTTTCTTTTTTGTAATTATAGTAGTTTTAACCATAATTTTATCTACAGTCATATATAGTGTTTAGGTTATTTCTTTGGTAAAGGTTTGTATAAAATTTATTTATACAAAAAATAAGCATGAAAACTATCTTACAATTAATGAATGAATTATAACGGTAAATGAAAAACATTGTAGATTAAGAATTTATCTATATTATATAAATTTTTGTTTTACATTATATATGTATATATATATAAATATATATATATAATATATTTATTTATATAACTAAAATAAAAAAATATATAATATTTTTTGTTTCCTTTTTTTTTTTTTTTCTGAAGAACTTGAAATTTATTATAGATAATAAGTGTTCATTTTTTTTAAAGAATTTAGTATACAATTTTTTTTTTTTATTTAAATTTATTTTTTTTTGTTTCTTATTTATGTAAAATATAAAAATTTTTAATATTATTATCTTCCTTTTTCTTCATTATTTCTTAATATAATATATTTTATATATATATAATATATATATGTGTTTTATTTGTTTTTTGAAACAATATATGTGAATATGTATAATATAATTATTCATTAAAAAAAAGGTATATTATATATATATATATATATATAATATATATAATATTTTTTTTTATTTTATTTTTTTTATTGACACATCTATTTATTCTTATAATTTCTTTTAAGTATTTAATATTATTATTTCTCATTAGTATTTATTCATTTTTATTTTTTTCATTATTAAATTTCTTAAAAAATATAATAATTTTTTTAATTGTAACCATATTGTCATATATAAATGAATAATGTTGTTTAAAATTATTAAATATAAAATATGAAGGAAAAAAACAAAATATTTTAAATAAAATTTTTGTTATGTAGAAAAAGAAAAAAAAAAAAAAAAATGACAATAATATGAAATATATTTCCATTTTAATTGTTTTTTTTCAATTATATTTTTTATTGTACTTCAATGTAACATCATGTTTTCAATTAAAAAGGAATACACCCTTTTATGTTTATAATAGAAATATTATATCATGTATAAAAAAAAATGAGAGAACAGAAAAGGTACTAAAATTAGAAAAATCCGTTAACGGTGGAAAATGTGTAAAAAGTTTAAATATTAATAAAAATGAAATATATAAAGATATAGAAAGTTATTTAAAGAACGATGCTTCCATATCCTCCAATAAAAATAAAAATAATGACATAAATAATTTAAATGATATTACATTTACGAATTTTGTTTCAATTTCAAATGACTGGAATAATATTGTTATTGAAGATGGGAATAATAAAGATATTAGAAAATTAACAGACTTTTTATTTGAAGAATATAAAAGAGCATATGTTTATATTGATGAAAAAGCAAGAAACATAAACAATATTGTGAATTCGGAAAAAATAAAATCATTGCTTGATAAATTTGGTTCAGTAGTTATTGATGGCATGAATATTGATGAATTTTATAAACATATAGAAATGTGTTTTCTCTTATTAAAAAATTGTAAAGATAAGTACATATCATTTAGTTTTGTTAAAAATGAAATAATAAATATAGTAAATGAAATTATAAAACATTCTCAAAAGTTTTTACTGGATGAACAAATTTGTAAGAAGATGAAAGATGATTTTATGAATATGCATAATTTGATAAAAGAAATTAAAAAAAATGATATTATAAAAATTAATATTAAAAATTTTTTGTCTGTAATAAACAGTAACACTGTCTTAAATAATAATAACATATTTTATTTTTTAACAGAAATATTTTCATCGTTGAATTTTTTAATGAAAGATAACCCACAATTAATTTATGAATACGATTATGTAATAAATCCTAATTTTTTTTTTCTATGTATTTTTTCATTATATTCCTATAATTTAAGCAAAACACGTTTTTATTATTTTTTGTTATTAGTTCATAATCACTTTGATTTAAAAGATAGTATTGCAAAATATGATGATAATTCAAATTACAACAGATATAAAAATTCTATTATTAATATTATTTTTGAAAGGGAAAAAAAGGAATATGAATCCATTAAAGAAATAATTGTACAAAGTGATAACAGTAGGAACGTGCAAAATACAAATGAAACGTTAGATGATAAAAATATAAATATAGAACAAAAGAAGAACAAAACAAATGAAGATTCTGTTTCGTTTATAGATAATAATAATAATAATAAAAATACAGAAGAAGCGACGAAAAAAATATCGAATGGTTTATTATTTAAAGAATTATATGATAACATATTAATAAAGATTTTATTATTTTATATTTTCTTTTATTTTGGAGATCATTATTTTTGCATAATACTTTTGTTAAATTTTAAATACATTATGAAAGAAGAAAATGAACATGATGATAATATAAAGAAAACTATTAATTATTTTTTCTTTTTATTATTAGACAACTTATATCACATAAGAGATTATTCTAAAATAATTTTACTTTTAAGTTTATATAAAAATAAGTTTAACACATTTAATGATAAACATTTAAATGATGTAGAAAAAATTTTTAATTCGGTTATAAATAATATTAATGATGAAGAATGTTCAGTGGATATGTCTAAACTACTTTTGGAAATTAAAGAATGTATTAAAAATATACAAAATGAAAGAAAATGTGATCGTCAAGAAAATGTCATGGATTCTGCTGAAAATAAAAATATGGATGATGATCATTTTTGTTTAATAAATAAGAATGAGATTATTTCTAAAGAAGAAATAAAAAGTGAAAATGTAAAAGCATATAATTCAGATGTTAAAGAAGATATGGAAAGATGTGTAAAGGACTTAAAAAACGATGATAATAATTTAATAAAAGAATCACAACATATGAATGAGAAGTTTAATAGTTATTTATTTCATTTATTAAAAAATAAAAAATATGACAAAATAGAACAATTAGAAAAAAGAGATAATTTATATGTAAATAACAAAACATATAGTTTATTTATCCAATCCTTTTTAGGTAATCATAAATATGATAAAGTGCATAAAGTTTATAAAAAGATGAAACAAAAAAAAAATATACCTATAAAATATTTAAATGCAAAACATTTAATACATAGTTTTAAAAACTGTGATATTGACAAAGGTGATGTATTAAATGAATTACAACTAATTAATAAAATATATTTAAATTTATATTTTTCAAAAGATTCCTATTTTGTGTTAACAAAAACGTTGTTATATAAACATATGTGTGATTACTTGAAAAAAAAATGTGAAATGAAAATAATTATTGATATATTTAATATTAATGAACTTTTAAAATATTTCATAAAATTTAAAAGTTTTATAAACATAAAAAAGTTATATTTCATTTTGTTAAGATATTCTTATATAAAAACGTACAAAACTTATTTAATATTGATAAGATTTTTTAATAATTTGAATTATGAAAATAATAACGAAAATATTGAAAGTGATATTGTAGATAAGAAAAACAAAGAAAATTCAAATCAAGAAAATGTTCAAGATGTTCAAAATGGGCAAAATGATAATAATGTAAAAATAGGAAATTCTATAAAATGTGCTTTAGAAAAGAATAATGAAATTTATAATGATATAATAAATTTAAGGAAAAAAAAACTATATGAATACATATATCCACTTGAATATTCAAAAATGGATGTAGATTTCTATAACAAAATATATGACCTTTCAAAGAAGGATAAATATGATATGAGTTTAATTGTTTTGAGTAATTTCATTACTGAATATATATTATCAGATTATGCATCAGATGATATAGTTGAAAATGAATATGATAATATAGAGAATATATTAAATATATTTTTCGAATCTATAAATTTGTTTTTTTATAAACAAGATTATAAAATAACCTTAAATATTTATTTCTTTTTACTTTTATTTTTAAATAATTATGTAACAAGATATATAAGGAATGATATTAAATATTCTACATTTTTAAAAAAAAATATGTTAAATTTTTTTTTATCTGGTAATTATGAAGTATTAAAAAATAATAAGGATTTAATATATGAATATATACCAAATTTTATTTTGAATATCATATCTTTGTGTATAAAACATTTAAAAAATATTCACACCATGAAAGAAGTTTCTACAGTTAATTGTTTAGCATATAATTCTTATGATGTGAATAAAAATATGGATACTGCAGTAAATTATAAAAATATTATGTATATATTTTTTCTTTTAAAAAATAATTTATATTTACATGATGAGAATATGGAAATGGATATATATGATAAACAGACTATAAAAAAAAAGATTAAAAATAGTTCACATAATAAAAACAATTCAAAGAAATTAAATTGTTTATATAAAGATGTAATTGAAAAAAATTATAAGGAAGATAATAATATGGGAGAAACCAACCTTTTAAATAATGTTTCAAATAGTATAGCTAATGTATTTGTTAAATTAAAGTATACCATTGGATCTGATAAAAAACCTGAACATTCTTTAAAAGATTTTTTATTCAACAGATTAAAAATGCTTGTAAGTAATACACCAATAGAAGGCGGAGTACAAAAACCTGATTCTATAATCAATATATTGAAAGACATTTTTTTCAGTTATAGTAATATAATATATTTAAATTCAAATGATTTTGTTTATATTTATGAAAAATTAAGTACAATATATGATAATGTATTATCAGTTTTGAGTATCATTGTTTTCAATGAAAATAAAAACTTTAAAGAAAATAATACAGAATCCTTAAAACATATTCAACAACCGTTACAAACAAATAATGAAATAAATATTCATAATTTTATTACTATGTTTGTATCAATGAATAAAAATTATTTTAAAGATTTATTGAATCAAAAAGTTGTACAGGATATTTTAAGAAAATATGGAAATTTTATACAAATGTGTATATATTTTGATTTAAAGAAAAAAAAGGTAGACAATATAATAAATTTATTGGAATTATCAAGAAAGGTATACAAAAAAAAAAAAATAAAATAATAATAATATATAAATGAATAAATAAATAAAAATAAATATATAAAGGATGATTTTAATATATATCTAATATATGTTTATATATATATATTTTTTTTTTATTTACTTATTTTGTAGTGTAATATTCCTATAAGTACAGAAACATTAATAGATGTTTTTAATCTATATTTTGAAAAGAAAATGGTAAGAAAGTTAAATTAAAAAAAGAAAAGAAAAGTAATTATATATTTGCATAGTTAAATATACACATCTTTATTTTCAATTTTTTTTTTTTTTTTTTTTTTGTGTCCTCATTTTAGAATAATTTGATATTCAAAGAATTTGAAATGTTTTCCTTATCAAAAGAAACAAAAAATTTTGAATTATATTACATTGTAATGAAGACTGCATTTTTTGAAGGTAAATATTTAAAAAAAAAAAAAAAAAAAAAAAAAAAAAGTGTTCTCCCTATATATTAATATATTATATATATGTATGTATTTATATTTATATTTGCATTTGCATTCCCATTGGTGTATATCTATATAATTTTATTATTATAATTTTTTTTTTTTTATAGAAAATGTTAGAATTGCGTTAAAAGTTTTCAGTATTGTATTAAATATTTTTAATTTAAAGATTATTCCTTTAAATTTTTTTGAATGTATTCTTTTAATTTTAAAGAAAAAGGGTAAATATAATGTTTTATATGAGCATATTGATAAATTACATAGGCAGTTAATAAATTATGAAAAAAATAAGAATTTTCATAATATAGAAAATCTATCAGTTGAGATAAGAAAACTTTTAGAGAAATATAAAAAAGAAAAGCAATTTTAAAATAAATATTTTTTTTAATTTAATTTAATTTTATTATTTTATTATTTTTTTTTTTTTTTCATGATTTTACACATAAATAATAATTTGTGTATTATATGTTTTTATATAGCAATATGGATTAGTATATGTAATATTATTATATATTATATATATTATAATTTTTTTTTTTGTTTATCTAATTTTTAATAATAAACTAGTTAATAAATAGTCAAATATGTTATGTTTTTATGTATTATATATATTATGTGTATATAATTATAAATAAATATATATATATTATATATATATATATATATATATATATATATATATAACACAAAACTATAAATATATTAAGAATGTTATATTATTTTTAAGTAGCTTATTTATGAACTTTTTAAATACACAATTAAAAAAAAAAAAAAATTAATAAAAGAAAAAAGAAAAAATAAATGTATTATAGTAAAACATATATATTATTGTAATATAACAAGTAAAGCATTAAAACATAAGATTAAAAGAAACATAATACAAGTTATTGTATTTTTTTTAATAAATATATAAATGTAATATTATACTAAATATATGTATATATATGTGGAAATGTAAATTTTATAAATTTTTAAGTTTCTTTTTTTTTTTTTGTAAAAAATAAGAATAAAAAAAATACATTTATATAATATATAACATATATATTTTTTTTCTTTAAATGATAAATCCTAAGAAAATAATTAAAAAAATCTTATTATTTTAAAATATTTTGTAAGAATAATACTGACCATTTGTACAATATATATATTACATATATACATATGTATGTATATGTAAATATTTATTTAATTGCTGACCAATTAAAAGAAATAAGACAAACATATAAATAAATATAAATAAAATGTACATAAAACAAATTAAATTAAAAGGTTTTCGAACGTACAAAAATGAAACAACAATTGATTTTACTAGAGGGATCAACTGTATAGGTATGAACATTTTTTAATATAACATTAGAATTTTATATTATATTTATTTATATTTATATGTGTGTATTTATTGTATATATTTATAAAAACATTCATTTTGTTTTGTTTTGTTTTGTTTTATTTTGTTTTATTTTATTTCATTTTATTTTATTTCATTTTATTTTAATTTTTTTGTTGTATAGTTGGATTTAACGGGTCAGGGAAAAGCAATATTTTACTAGCCATCGAATTTATATTAAGTGATGTATGTGAGTACAAACAAATATATTTACATGAAGGTATTGGGAATGCAGTTCGCAATTGTTATGTGGAAATAATTTTTGATAATTCTGAGAAATATTTTAGTATGTTTAAAGAAAGTGAAATTAAGATAAAAAAGGTGTTAGAAAATATGAAATGTGAAATATTTGTTAATGATAAGAATATTAGTAAAAATCAATATGTGGAATTATTGGAAAGTTGCGGTTTGTGTATTAATAATTTATATAATATAATTAAACAAGGACAAATAATAAAATTAAGTAATATGAAAGATGAAGAGATATTAAACTATTTAAAAAGTATATTAGGTGCTAAAATTTTTGAAGAAAAGAAAAAAGACGCTTTGTCTATGTTAAAAGAATGTGATTCTAAAAAAGCTACTATTGAACAAGAATTTAATGAAATGAATAGTAAATTAGAAAGTTTACAAGAAGAATTTGAGAACTTTTTAGAATATAAAAAATTAGAAAAAGAAAAAGTTCATTTAGATTATTTTCTTAATGAAATAAATTATAAAAATATTTATGAAGAAACACAAACATTAAAATCCAAATTGCAAGAATTGAAAAATAAAACACAAGATGAAGACAACCATTTAAATTTAAGTAATAATAATAAATCAGAATGTAATGAAAAACTAAATAAGATGAAATTAGAAATTTCTTCATGTCAAAATCATCTAAATAAAACTATATCAGAAGATATACAAAATAAAAGAAATATTGTACATTTGAAAATGTTAATTGATGAAAAAATTAAAGAAAAAAATATAAAAGAATCACAAAATAAAAACAAAATTAAAAATATTAATCAAATTAATGAATTTATTCTAAGAGTAAATGAAAAACTGCAAAGTCTCAAAACTGATATAGTTTCTAAGGAAAAACAGATAGAAAATAAGAATAACGAAATAAATATGGTAATTTTCTAAATGTTAATATGTTTTGCAATTTTTATAACTAGTTTATTGTAAATATAAATAAATAAATAAATATATATATATGTATGTATGTATGTATTTATTTTTTTACTTTTTTTTTAGCTTTTATCAAAAAATAAGAATAAAAATACAGATGCAAATTACTCCCACAATGTGAAAAAAATAGAAAAGATGATAAATGATATCAATATAGAGCTTTCTTTTTTGGAAAAAGAGGTTACTAAAAGATATATAAAATGTTTTTATACATACATATATATATATATATATATATATATAATATTTATTATGTATTCATAATACCTTTTCCTTTTTTGTAGACTATTAAAAATGAAAAGTATTTGAAAGAATTAGAAGAGGAATCAAATATGTTAAAGAAAAGCATAAAAGAAAACGAAACGTTATCAGAAAAATATGGAAGTGAAATAAATGAATTAAACAATGTAAGATAAAAGAACTTTTTAAAATAATTTATTTTATATTATTTATTTATTTTTTTTTTTTACATTGTACATGAAAAATATATAATATTTTTAAATTTTTTAATTTTAAAATTTTTTAATTTCATAGAAATCTGAAAAGTGTGTTGAACAAAAAAGACAATGTCAACAAAAAATATCAGAAGGGACAACAAATTTAAATGAAATAAAATGCCAAATTATTGAAGTTAATGGTAAAAATAGTTTTTTATAAAAAATCATGAAACTTATATAATTGTAGTAAAATGTAAATATATAAACATATTATATTATGTATGAATTTAATATAATTTTTTTTTTTTTTTAGATAAGTATGATGAAATAATAAAAAGTTCTAATAAGGAAATTCTGAAAATTGTGGATCTTATAATGGCAGAGCAAAGCATAAAGAGAGAAAACATTTTAGGATTTTTAATAGACAATATAAATGTAATAAGAACAAAAAGAAAGCATATGTATAATATATATATATATATATATGTGTCCATATACCAATAAATAAACAAACGAACACATATTAAATATATATATATATATATGCTTTTTATTTTTGTAGGTTGATAAAACGTATGTTAAAGCTGTTGATACAATTTTGGAGAATCACTATTTTACTTTAATTGTCGAAGATATGCAAACAGCAAAAAAAATCGTTGAATTTATAGAAAAGAAGAAGGAAGAAAAAACAAGCAAAGAATTTAATTTTAAAGAATTTTACTTTGGCAAATTAACCATAGTACCTTTATTAAATATAAAAAAATTTAATGAATTTAATTATCCTAATGATAAAAATATTGTTCCTTTAATAAAATGTGTAAATTATAATAGCAAAATATATGAATTCTTAAAAAACATTTTATTTAAAACGATTATTGTTAAATCGTTGGAATCTTGTGAGAATTACTTGGAAGATAATTATAACTGTGTGAATATTGATGGAGATTATGTAAGATATATGACAATGATATGTATATAATATTTATATATTTATATTTATTTTTATATTACTAGAATGTTAAGTATAATTTTCTTGTAACTACAAGTTTTACATATGTATATTTAATTTTTTTTTTTTTTTTTTTTTTTTGACAGTTAAGCAAACATGGTTTTATGTACGGTGGGTATAATAAAAAAAAATATGGTATATATACAGTTTATAATAAATTAAAGGAATTAAAGGAAGAAGAGAAAAAAGAGAAGAATAATATAGAAGAATTAAATAACAATATTGAAAAAATTGATGACGAATTAAGAAATATTTATGACACCAAATCAAGTACTGTAGCTAAAAAAAATGGATGTGCAAGCACAATTAATTCAATAAATAATAATATTTATTCAAATGAAGAAAATATCAGATTGACAAGTGAAAAAATTAATTATATACAAGAGAAAAAACAAAATCTTGAACAACATAAAGATCAACTGAAAATGCAAATATTACAATTACGAAATAATAATGTCAATCCTGATGAATCAGAGAAAGTCGGAACAACTGATATTAATACTTTAAATGATGAAGTGAAAAAATTAAAAGAAGAATTAAATAAAATTAGAAATGAATATGATGATTTTAAAAACAAATTGGAATTATTATATCAAAAAAGAAATGAGGTATATATATTAAATGTTTTAATTGTTTTATTATTTTATTGTAGTTACATTATTTATAATTTCATACATGAAAAAAAAATATATAATTTACATTTTGTCTTTTTTTAAATATTTCATTTAGAATGATTCGAGTATATATATGGAGGAATATGAGGACGTAGACATTGATGAATATAACAAGGAGTTGGCTGATAAAAAAGACCACAGTGACAAGGTAAAATATATATATATATATATATATATAATTATAAAAAATATAAGAAAGTGTACCCGACAAAAATATTTTATGTACATAAATACGTACTTATATATATTTCTTTTTTTTTAGATTGAGAAAGAAAAAATACATTATGAGCAAAAAATTAGGGAGATTAATGTAAAATATATAATGAAGAAAAAAACAAAAAAAAAAAAAAAAAGTTATATTAAATGATGTAATTATATATATATATATGTATTTTTTTTTTCCATTTGTTTAATTTTTTAGAAAGAAATGGAAAATGTGAAATCTAGCATAGATAAAATTCTAATAAACGAGAAGAAACATAAGAAGAAAATTTTGGATTTATGTCATCAAATGAATCAAATGAATGAGGAACTTCGCATTTTAGAGTAATCATATATATGTACACACATATATACAAATATATATATATGTATTATTTATATGTTTGAATTATGGTTTTATAATAATTTTTTTTATATATTTTTTCAATTTGCATCCAATTATTTTTTGCTTTATATTATATTATTCTGTTGTTATACTTATATTTATTATAGGGGAAAAGAAGAGAATATAAGAAAAAAGAAAGTGTTGTTACCTCAAGGAATACAAGAATTAGAAGAATATAGAACTTATGATAAACAACAATTATCTGCAAAGTTGAAATCTGTAACAATGGTAAATATCAACAAAATGAAAACTAAAAATCCTACATATGGTTATATATATATATATATATATTTATATATTTATTTATTTACGTACATATTTGTGTATTCCTTTATTTCTTTTATTTCTTTTTATATAGGAATTGAAAAAATACTCTAACGTCAATGAAAAGGCAGGAGATAGATTGAATATTCTTATGAGTATGTTTAAAAAAAAAAAAAAAATTATTTCACATATGTCATTTATTTTATTATTCATTTTCACTTGATTTTTTTTTTTTTTTTTTCGTTTTTCTTTAAGATGATTTTAATGAATTAAAAAAACGTCATGAAGAAATAAATAGTTCCCACAAAAACATTAAGGATATGATACAAGTATAGTCAATTATTATAATTTAATTTATGCATATATAAAATGAATATTTATTTATTTATTTATTATTTTTTTTTATTAGCATATCGGAAAGAAAAAAGATGAAGCTTTAGAAGCTACGTATGTAAAAATCAATAAATATTTTTCTGAGTATTTTTCCTTGCTTTTTAAAAATAGGAAAGCTAGTTTGGTAAGTATATAAGTTATGGATACGTATAATTGTATAAGTGTGAAATATATGAAACATAATGACATACATATATATATATATAATATATATATATTGTATTCTTTCAGGTTTTAAAAAAAATGAACGAAAAGGAATATAAAGAGAAATTACAAGAAATGAGTGAAAAAAGGATTAAGAGAAGAATTATTGATGAAGAAGGTAAAAAAATATAAAGACATATATGTGAAAGTTCATAATATATATTTAAATAAATATATATATATTATATATATATATTATTTTTATACAGTATATATTGATAAAATAACTGGAATATCAATAAATATTACTTCAAATGATGATGAGAAAATGAATTATACGATTCAAGAATTGTCTGGTAAGAAATAAATAAAATGCAGATTATATATTTAAATATTTTTATTCATTTAATCTTACCACATATATATATATATATATATTATTCTTTTCAGGTGGAGAAAGAAGTATCGTTGCTATATGTTTATTTCTATGTCTGAACAAAATTGATAATTTTTCTTTTTTCTTTTTTGATGAAATCGATGCTGCTTTAGACACAATTCACAGAGATAATTTATCACTATTGTATGATATAAAAATAAAGATTAAATAATATTGATGAATAATATATTTACAAATGAAATATATATTATTATGAATTTATAATTTATGTTTGTAACATTGGAAAAAAATAAATATATTTTATGTATACATATGTATTATGTATATATTTTTTTTTTTTTTTATAGATTAAAAGAGTTAGCTCAAAGAGGAACACAATTCATTATTACAACATTCAGGTATATAAATAAAATATTAATGATAAAAGTTTTTTTTTCTCTTCATATTTTAATATTTTATCTTTGCAAACTTTTATTCTTTATTTTTTTTTATATATATTTATAGAAAAGAGTTATTGGAATATTCCGATAATATGTATATAGTTAAAATAGTAGATAGAGAGAGTTATATAAGTAAAGGAACAAAGAATGAGGCCCACGAAATTATTAGCATTGTATAAAAAAAAAAAAAAAAAAAAAAAAAAAATATACATATATATATATATATAATTTTATATGTTCTTGTAATTTTAATTTTTTTAGGAGGAAAAACATGCCATAGAAAATTAGAACAATTTGGTTTTGTTTTTTTCTTTAGGTTTTGAGAAAAACAAATAAGAAATACAAAAAAAAAAAAAAAAAAAAAAAATGTATTTTTACATATCCACTTGGATAATTTTATTTTTATTATATTTCTTTTTTTATATATAAAGTATATAAAAGAAATAAAAATATACTTATGTATATTTATTTATTTTACATAACAGTTTATTTAAGAAAGGTTTCTTTTTCATAATATTGTGTGCATGAGTAATATTTATTTATTTTTTTTTTATTTCTGTAACAAAAACAAAATATTAAAAAAAATAATTAAATAATAAAATAATAAAACATTATAATATTGATACTTATAAATATTATTTTAATTTTGTTATATATATATATATATATATAATATATGAAACTAAAAAAAACAAACAAAATATATATATAAAAAAGGATTATTATTTTTTTTATTTTTTTAAGTACAAATATAAAAAAAAAAACATAATATGAAAACATATACATACAATATATATTTAATTTTACATACTTAATTTTGTATATATATATTTTTTTTTTTTTTTTTTTGAATTATTCTTATATAATATTTGTTTTTTTATTGTTACGCAAAAGAAACAAATAAATAAACAAAGAAAAAGAAAAAGATATTAGAAGTAATGGCTGATATTAAAAGTATAATATCTTTAATTTCTACAATTGTAAAAGATGAGCCTACCAAAGAAGAAGTAATATATTTAGGAGAATGCAGTATAACGTAATAATTATAAAAAGAAAAAAGAATTATATATATATATATATATATATTTAAATATTATGTGAACATATTAATATATGAACATTTTATTTTTATTATATTTATTTATTTTTTTTTATCAGAGGTCATAAAGATTTTTTTGAAGATGGTATATTCATCGATTTATTGTCCTTCGAAAGTTTCAGTTTGAAATTCTTAAAATGTAATTATAACCGATTAAGTAAGTTATCAAGTGAAGGAAAAAATCACCGATTTTACTTGAATATAAAAAAGAAGAAAAATTTGTTAGAGAATATAGAAAAAAAAGTTATAACCAATTTGAATATTAATGCGGAAGGTGGTTTTAATGAAAACAAAGTTTATGAATATGAATGGGAATATTCTGTATATGATATAGAGACAGGTTTTTATATAAAATTAGAAGATTTGGATGAACCTGTTCAGAAAATATGTAAAAGTATAATTAACCATAAAAATGAAGTGAAGAAAGATAATTTAAACAAATGGGTAAATGATATAAAAGAAAGTAAGTATGCAAAAGATTTAGTTCAGCTTCCAGGAATAAAAATAAAAAATGAAAATATACATTGTGCAGTTTGTAAATCTACGAAAAATATATGGTTAAATTTATCTGATGGATATATTGGATGTGGACGAAAAATTTTTAATTATGGAGGAGGATGTTTAAATAATGAAGAAGGAGCAGCTTTAAAACATTTTTACGAAAGTGGGAAGAAATATCCTTTAGTAGTTAAAATAGGTACTATTACAAAAGATGGAGAAGCAGATGTGTTTTCTTATGCAGATGATGAAAATGATAGTGTACTCGATCCATATATAGGTGTTCATTTAAAAAATTTAGGTATAAATATTATGAATTTAGAAAAAACAGAAATAACAACTTTAGAAAAAGAAATAGAAGAAAATCAAAATATTAATTTTTCATCAATTCTTGATAATAATATACAAACAATATGCCAACAAGGTAAAATCGGTTTTGTCAATTTAGGAAATACATGTTATATGAACAGTGCATTACAAGTTTTGTTATCTATTAAAGATATTAGTTATAGATATTTAAATAATATTTCGAATTTCTTATTAACTTTAGATTATAAAAAAAAAACACATGATGATATATTTTTACAATATTCAAAGTTATGCTATATGATATTTGAAGAAGATTATATTACTAAAAAAAAACAATATGTCAAAAAATTCAAAACACAATGTAAGGAAAGAAATGTAGAAATTAATTATGATAGTGATATTGATGATGAAAATTCGGTTAGTATTAATCCATCCATGTTTAGAAATTGTATTAACCAAAAGAGTAATTCATTTTGTAATAATAATCAACAAGATATTTATGAATATTTATCATACTTAATTAATGAGTTGATAGATAATGAAAATAACATATTCGATCGAATCTTAAAAGTTAACAATAATAAAAGAAAGTTGAATGAAATTAATAATGAAACAGATGAAAAAGTAAATCCAAATGAATTGCTCACTACAACTTCACCATCAAATAATGATTCTAATGTAACAAAAGAAAGATCACTTTTTAATTACTTCACATTTGAAATTGAACAAAGAATAGAAAGTGAATCAAATCACCAAAGTATTAGTTCTTTTCAAAATAATATATTATCATTAGATATACCTTTGGATAGTTCATTATTAAATGGAGATGAAGAAAAATTAAAAAATATTAATATATCCTTATTAGATTGTTTAAATAATTATGTTAAAAATGATAACATCGATGAATATTATTGTCAAAAAGAGAAAAAAAAAATACATGCACAAAAATGTATGAAATTTAAAACATTCCCACCTTATCTTTTTATCCACCTTAAGCGTTTTTATGCAGATGAAAACTGGTCAGCAAAAAAAATTAATATTGAAGTTAAAACAGATGAACAACTAAATTTGGAATTCATGAGGGTTCCACAAAATTCTAGTGATGTTATAAATGGACAAAAGGAACAAGAAACGAGTCCAGGTGACTCCATGTTACAAAAAGAAAATAATCTTTTGGAAAATCATAAAGATATTTTAGATTCTTTGTTAGACTTTGGTTTTGAAAAGGATAAGGCAATAGAGGCAATTAAAAAGGTAAAAATAAAAAATGTAAATAATTGTATATCTTATATTTATGGAGAAGATACCGTCGAGTTGGATGATGAGGCGAATTTTGAAAAAGAAGAAGTAAATTCTAATAATTTGGATTCTATAATAAATTTAGGAGTAAAAAAGGAAGTGGCTATGGCAGCACTTATATTGAATAAAAATAATTTACAAAAAGCTATTGATTATATATTTTCTAATATGGATGATTTAACGGATAGTAAGTGTAATTTGATTATAAATAGTAACAAGTGTAACGATGGATTGGGTAAGTGTTTTTCCTCAAAAAAATAAAAATAATAATAATAATAATAATAAATATTAATATATATATGTGTGTATATGTATATATTATATGGAATACACTCATATATATATATATATATATATATATGTATATACATATATATGATAAACCAAATGAAGAATTATTATAATTGTCATTAATAAAATTTTATATACCTATTATATATTTGTATGTTTAAATTATTTATATGTGTGTTTTACCTTTTGTAGCTAATTATGAATTAGTAGCGTCTATTGTACATATAGGAAACAATGCCAATTCGGGTCATTATATATGTTATATAAAGGATGAATCCAAGTAACCAATATAAAAAAGAAAAAATACATATATATATAAACATAAACATTATATATATATATATATATATATGTATATCTTTTTTTTTTTAATTTTTTTTCAAGGTGGTATATTTGCAACGATAATAAAATTGGCTTATGTGAAGGAAATTTAGGTAAAGATAGCGCATACATTCATTTGTATAAGAGACTTTCATAATTTGGAAATCCTTACTTTTTTTTATTTTATTAAAATTTTTTATATTTTATATTGAAGTTTTTTTTAAAAAAAATATTACCAAAAAAAAAAAAAACTTTTTAAATAAAACTAAAAAAAAAAAAAAAAAGAAAACAAACAAAAAAGAGAAAAAAAATACATATAAACATATACATATATATATAGCATTTATTTTTTTTATAAAAACCTTTACTGATTCTTTTGTGTATTTAAATAAATTCCTCTTGCTATAGATGATGGTATTTGTAATATAGAATTCGGTATACTTGTTATTATATTATTAATTTTATTAACAACGTGTCCAAAATATACTTTATGAGATTTTAAGTTAATTAGATCTTCTGTTTCTTTTTTATTTAGTATAGTATTTTCATAAACTGATACTTTAATAAAGTTATTAAGTTTATAATCTTTATATAAAGAGCTAAACATTTTATTTCTATAAAGTGTAAATGATATATAATTTTCATTCATTATAAATAAATATACATTACTTTCTTTTAAATGTGGAGTAATAGCTTCAAAAGGTGTATTTTTTACTGATAATTTCATCAACGTATTTTTTACCATATGCATACGTACATGAGGTCTAGGCATATTAATTAATAAATCCATTCGTAAATTCGGTGATAATTTAAAACTATTTAATTGTATTAATAATTTGGTAACTTTTAGAATTCGTTTTATTTTTCTAATGGTTTCTTCTTTTCCTTCTTTTGTATTTCTATAACCATCACATTTTCTACTTTTCAATAGGAAATTATTATGTTCATGTACATTTTTTTTCTTATTAAATTTAAATTTATTAGTTGTAATAATATTATTTCTTATAAAATTTACAATGCCTTTATTTCTTCTTCTTAAATCTTTTCCGTCTAATAACAAGGAAGAAATGAAGAAATTCCCTTTTTTATATTCATGCTTATAACATTTTTGAAGCTTTATTGTATTGTAAACATATGTATTATAAATAAAATACACTAATAATGAAAATGATAAATATTTGATATTTATCTTTTTTATAAACATTATATGTATGTAAATATATATATATAATATATATGTGACAATTATATAAGAACATACATATTGTATATATATGCATATATTATTATATATAAAATATGCTTTTAACAATTTCTGATTTATTCATATATAAATATTGCATATCATTATAAAATAAAAAATTATATATATATATATATATATATATATATATATATATATATATATATATTCACAAGATTATTATGAATAAGCAATATTTTTTAGATTTATAAATAAAAAAATTTATATATGTTTTTTTTTTTTTAATAATACTTCCAGGAAAAAACATAATTCTTACAAAATATAAAATATACATATATAATATCTAATATATATATATAATATTTTACTGTATAGAATTTCTCCTTTTGTAAAGAAGCATACAAAATATAATATTTTAAAAGGTAAAAAAAAAAAATATATATATATATATATATAATATATACATTATTATATACTTCAATTTTATAATTTTTTAAAAAAAGTTCAAATAGGAATTTATAATGGGTTTATTTTAAGCCTTTCCTTATATATATATTATATTAAAATAAGCATTTCAAAGAACATGTATAAAAAATATTAATATATTAATATATTAATATATATTTATATAATTATATGTGCATAATAATTTTAATTAAAATATTTTAAAAAAAAGAATAAAATTGGATATTATCCAATTTTGAAATAAACTCATAGATAATATTAAAAGTATATATACACACATAAATATGTATGTATTATATATATATAATATATATTTCCCTTTATATGTTAATTTTATTTTATATGAATATATTTTTTGTGAACAAAATAAAAGTTTATTTTTTGTGACAAAAATAAGAAATTCTTAAACATTTTAACCTTTAAGTTGTTAATCATCCATTCTGTATTCAAAAATATATACATATATATATATACATTGAATTGGGTTATTATAAAGTTATTAATATATATATAAATATATATATATATTTATATAATCTCATAAGTGATAATTTCTTATATATTCTTATTTCAAATTTTGAATAATATAACTTTCATATTTTTAATATATATATATATATATATATATATTTATATTTATATGTTCATATATTTTCTTTATTACTT
>NC_031484.1:376612-385425 GCF_001602025.1 Plasmodium gaboni | reverse complement strand
GCTGTTCATATTATTTTGGTTCATTTGTTCATTTATTTTATTGCTGTTCATATTATTTTGGTTCTTTTTTTCATTTATATTATTACTGTTCATATTATTTTGTACCATTTCTTCTTCTTTTATATTATCATGATGTACTTCCGAGTTAAAATTTTTTATAAGCAATTGTATATAATAGACTATATTTTGTATATCCTCCTGTTGTATATTATAGTTTTCTTTCATTTGTATAATATTACTTAATAAAGAAAAAATATATTTAAAAAAGAGCTGTATGTTTATAAAAAATTTGTTATTTGAATATACACCAAAACGCAAGTTTAAGAATAACAATAATTTATAATATAATTTGTAAGATTGATTTTGATGTGTAATAATTTCAGAACATTTCTTATTTTGTATTGACGAAAAAAATAATAGCATATCATTTAATATATTATTTGTTGAATAAAAAATTTCATATAATAATAAATTATTTATATTTTGTTCTTGTTTTAATTTATGATATATATTTTTTAATAAAAAAGTATTTTGATATTTGTTTATCATATGTTGATTTAATAAATTACTAATTTCTATTAAATAAAAACCATATTCAAATATAGTATCATATGAAATTAGAAAAAGGTTATTATAATACATTTTATAATTTTGCAAATTATCTATTAAAATATTTGTTTCATTTTCTTTTTTTAAATTAAATCTAATATTATTTTCTTCAACTTTTAAATTTTCCATTTTTGCTAAATCTTTTAAATGATATTCAAAAGGTATATATGAACCTTTTCTATGTAAAAATATTACTTTCTTATTTATTTTCAAAAAATATTCACATATTAAAGTTCCTCTTTTACCAGTAGAAAAATTATCAATATTTCTTATCTCGATTTTTTCTAGTGGTACTTTAGTACCACCTGATGTAATCAATACTATTTTATCCTCATCATTTAATATGAACTTTTCTTTTAAAAATTTTAAAATTTCATCCAAATTTTTTGGTCTTAATTTTTTATTGAAAAACTTGGGATCCTCTTCAAAATATTCTTCCTTCATAATAAAATAAATAAAAAAAATATATATAAATATATATATATATATGTATATATTTATCTTATCAGATTACATGATTAGAGAAAATACACAAACAAACAAAAAAATTACATATATAATAATAAGATATATTATGATAATATAACAATTGTGTGCTGGTTGGTAATACAATACAATATATAAAATAATACAATATTATGTTATATAACCATATATTAATTATATTTATGTTATTCATATATTTTGTAAAATACCAATTTAACAAACTGTACAAAAAAAATATTAAAATAAAAAAAAAAAAAAAAAAAAAAATATATGATAAACAAAGAAACAATAAATTTAAATTATATATATATATATATATATATATATATATATATAATATATAATATATATATTTTCATTTTAATATGTTAGTATTAAACTTTATATATTTATTTTATTTTCATCATGAAAAGGATCTCCCCCAATTAATAAATATATACATATATATATAATTATAATAATATGCATATAAATAAATACATATGACATATGTATTTAAATATTTTTAATATATATAATGAGTCAAAATAAAATTATATATATATAATATAATTTAACTATTTATTTATTTATTTATTTATTTTTAATATTATATTATATGTACATTTTAAAAAAAGTAATCCATCCGTTTCTTTTTCTTTTTTTTTTTTTCAAAACGTCCTCCCTTGACAAATTTGAAACAAAAATTAAATATATTAAATATATATACATATATATATTTTTTTATTTTTATTTTTATTTTTATTTTAATATTTTTGATTGTAATGTAATCCAGATGAAAATCGAAAGTCGACTTGATTTTCGTAATTTTGACGGTTTATTACCAGTCCATATTGATATAGATAAAATAAATGAAGAAAAGAAAACATGTAAATATATAAGTGGGAATATAAATCCAGATTTATATAATAAAAATACCAATAATAAACTTACAAAAATTATAGGAGGAAATTATATATATGATATAATAAAAGAAAATAAGAATGAAAATAAAGTTGTTTTAGGTAATGGATCTAGTAGTATTGTAATAACAAGTTTAATAGGTCCTAATTCCAATAATTTAGTATATAATAAAAATTATGAGGATTCTTTATTTCATATAAAAATAAAAAATATTCAAGGTTATCGTACAGATAGAGAAAAAATATTTGAACAGATTATAACAAAATTATTTGAAAAAATATTAGACCAAAATTTATATAAATTTCAACAATTTTCTGTAAGAGTTCAAATATTATATGAATGTACTTTTATATTATCAAGTATAATAAATTCTATTATATTAAATTTTATATATAATAATATAAGTCTAAATTATGTAATAAATTCTATAAATATTGGTATAGTAGATAAAGAAAAATATGAACAATTTATCAAGAAAAAATATACATCATCAAATTATATATTTTTAGACGATTCTTTCAAATATTATATAAATGAAAATACAAATCAATATCAAATAAATAAAGATCAAAATTTATTTTATACAACATATAATTCTACATATATACCTAAAATTCTTTTAGATCCATTAGATGAAGAAATACAAACATATTGTAGTAGTGCTTTTTGTTTTGTTATTGCTCCTGATTATCATAAAGTATTATCAAATTATCTTATAAAAAATAACTTAGGAATATCATCTGATATTTATAACTTATGTAAAAATTATGCTTGTCAGGTTTCTCAATATATATACAAGCAATTTAAAAAGGATTATAAATCTCACTTAAATAAAATTGACACATATATGAATAATAATTATTTCTTCTAAACAGTGCAATTGTTTATATATTCATACAGAGCTACAAGTCGCTCCAAAAAAATAAATATTAAATATATTATATATATATATATATATATATATATTATATATATATTTTTTTACACACAATAGGGGGAAAAAATTATAGCAATAAAATTTTACATTTAAATATATTATATATATATATATAGTTATTTATTTTTATTTATTTTATTTTTTTTTTTTTTTTGGAATAATTAAAAAAAAATTAAGTGTATGTTTTTATCTAGCCATAATTGGCTTATTTTTTATTTTTTTTTTTTAATACATCAAATAAATTAATAATTAATTAATTAATTATATAATATATATATATATATGTATATTTTTTTTTTTAAATAAAAAAGTATGGTAAAATTATGAAATCAATTATTTTATATATGTATAAAAAAAATTTTCTATCTTCAAAATACCATGTTTTTTACCTTATCCAATAAGCTTAGTTATAAAAAAGGTACCCATGTAATTATAAAATATAATCCTTTTATTATAAATCATTTTTTCTTTAAAAAATGGATATATAAAACCCCATATGATAAGAGTGAAATAATTTTTTCAAATATAAAAAACGGGATAATCGGAGAAAATAAATATAATAAAATATGTAATAATCCTGTATTAAATGATAAAGGTATTACAAGTATATCCTATATGCATGATGATAAAATAAAAAAAAATAAACCCCAAATAACAAACAATAATAATAATATTAATAATAATAATATTAATATTAATGATAATTATAATAATGATTTATTTATTAGTATACATGCATTTTATCATTCCTATTTATTCAACAACATAAAACGTACGTTTAGCACAAAAAATATTCGAGGAAGATTATTTTATAAAAGAAGACCAAAGCAAATACCAAAACTAAAAAAGAAAAACTGGAGATCTAAATGGTTAGAAGGAGCTCCACAAAAAAGAGGAATATGTTTAAAGGTTCGTGTTCAAACACCAAAGAAACCAAATTCTGGTTTAAAGAAAATAGCTAGAGTTAGATTATCTACGGGTAGAATAGTATCTGTATATATACCAGGTATAGGTCATAATTTAAATACTCATAGTATTATATTAGTAAGAGGTGGTAGATGTAAAGATATTCCTGGATGTAATTATAAAGCAATCAGAGGTGTATATGATTTATTACCAGTAAAAAATAGATTTAGAGGTAGAAGTAAATATGGTGTTAAACTTTCAGAAGATAAAAGAAAACATTTATTAGAAAGATATAATTTTAAACATATTACTATTAAAAAAGATAGAGATGAATTCAATAAATATAAATGGTTCAATTATGTAGATAAAGATAAAAAACTACGTGAAAAACCATTAGACCCTGAGGAAAATGTACCTATTAATATCTTCCACTTTAATACCTACTATAGAAATAAAAAATTTCAACAAAATGGTGATATATAAACAAAATTATGTTATGCATATTATATATATGTGTGTGTATATATGTATATATATATATATATATATATATATATATATATATATTTTTTTTGTTTTTAATTAAATTTTTTTTTATTCATCCTAACATATTTCAACCATCGAGGTATATATATATAAGATCCTCGTATAACTTATATTATTAAAAAAATTTGTTCTTTTTTTTAAAAATATATTAAATTTAAACAAAATGTATATATACATATATTAATAATAAAAGTTTATGAATTATCTAATTATTATATAAATAAAAAATAAGAACACATAACTCATAAAAAACAAACATATATATATATATATATATATTATGGGTATAACATAATAGTTATTGTTTTCATAAAATAAAAGCAGAAATTTCGAATACACAAAAATAAAGTTATAAAAAGAAAAAAATCAATTCTTTTATTTATTGTCAAATATTATTATGATAGGCATTACTGTTTTGTTTTTATTTTTTTATTTCAAATGCTTTTATATTATATAATTACGTGGTATTCATATAATTACGCAATTTTAAAATATTTTAAAAAACACATAAAAAATAAAATAAAAAATAACAAAAGAAAAAAAATATATAAAATATATAATATATATAATATATATTTATTTGTTATATATTGGGGTGATAAATATCGGACATTCATGTCCTCACGAAATTTTCTTAAGAAAAAGAAAGGAAGATACACAAAAATATGTACATATACATATATATATATATATATATATATATATATATATATATATTACATATATGTATAATATACTCAATGATATTTTATCTTTTTTTTTTTAAAATAAGAAGATAGAAAAATATAAGGAAAAAATAAAAATAAATGAAAGAAAAAAAAAAAAAAAAAGAGAGGGGGAAGGGAAAAATAAATAAAATTAAATATGGATATCCTTTAATATATCTTTTTTATTTAATTCTTTGTACAATTTCGAATTTTCAAAAAATGTCTTACCATATCTTTTTATATATTTTGAAAATTGATATATGTTTACTTTTTCATTTTATTTGTTGTTTTATTAGTCTTTTGTGTGTTTTTTTTGAGATCTTTTGTTTGGGTCTTTTCATTTTTCACCTTATTTTGCACATCCTTTGGTGTATTTTGTTCTGTGTCACTTGATAAATTTTGTGGTGTATCACTTGGTGTATTTTTTTGCATATCATTTGATATACCCGTTTGTTCATTAAGGGTTAAATTATCTTTTACATCATCTTTTATATCATCTTTTATATTATCTTTTATATCATCTTTTATATTATCTTTTACATCACCTTTTATATCATCTTTTATGTTCTGACTCTTTTCCGCTTTAACATCTCGGTCATACACAGATGAAACCTCATATTCATATGGGTCCACATAATTTTTTACACTTTCAGAATTATAATTAAAATTTGGAATATTTGTAGATACTCCAAACATAGTATCATCAAATATATTAATATCATCATCAGGATCATTTAAAAATGGTTGGGCATATTGATTAAATTGGTAAGGATGCTCATCGTCGTTTTCTTCCTCTTCCTCTTCTTCCTCTTCTTCTTCTTCTTCATCATCCATAAAAGGCAAAGATTTCCTTTCAAAGTGTCCAAATTTCATATTGGGATCTACATGATCTGTCTCCATAATATTTAACATATAAGGATCATTAGTATGTATAATATTTGGCTCATTGAACCCATCTGATGAAAAATGGACAATTTTAATAGATGCAGGTGCATTTGAATCATTATTATTTAGATTAATAAAAAAAGGATTAGGATTAGCATGACTATTAATCATATCTAGAATAGACAAATGTTTGACAAAATCAACCATACTTAAATTTTTTGGTTGATATTTTTCTATAAGTTTAACATTCCATAGAAGACATAAATGTGGACTTTTATTTTTACTAATTTCTATTAATGTACATTCAAATTCTATATAATCATTTTTTTGTAAATTTTCAATCTGTGAAATCAAATCATTATTAAATAGTGCTCTAATATCTGGTCTATCATATTTATATTCTGATGGATTCATTTTTATATATAAAGAATTACTATTTAGAAATCCTTCTTTTATTTGAAAAAAGTTTCCTCTCCATAGAACAGTATTACTATAATATAATTTTTTAAAATTATGTATACTATTAAATTTATTTCTAAATTGTGATTTATTACCACAATCTTCTAAGTAATCAATCCATGAAGATGTAATATATGGACCCTTCACAAAATTATCTAGATTAAAATGACTAGTTATTCTTATAATATAAAAGAAAAAAATAAAAAATATTAAAGATATAAATAATGCTAAATATTTTGCTGATATAATAATTGCACATTTAGAAAATTGAAATGTTAAAATTTGATTTTCTCTTTTTATTTTAAATAATTTTTCTGATGAACTTAAATTTTTTTCACAATAAGGACAAATATATTTCTTTTGTTTAAATGTTAAATATAATAATGGTAATAAAAATATCGTAAAAAATGATATAAATACGAATAATAGAATTATCATAATATAAACAAATAAAGGAGTATATGTTTTTATTAAAGGATAAACATGTTTATTACAATATTCACAATTTAATATTTCTTTAATTTCATTTGTTACTTTATTATTATAATGATCACTATGAATATTATTATAAGCACTATTATTATTAATATTATTATTAATATTATTATTATTGTTATAGTAATAATCTTCCTCTTCATCACCTCTATCATTTAAAAAGTTACTTTCATTGTATGTGTGGTTGTTACCACTACATGTACTATTCCCATCATTATAAGAATGGTTTTTATAAATATTATTATACATATTATTATTATTATTATCATTATTATTATCATTATTCATCATTTCATTATTATATATATTTTGATTAATGTTACTATCTTCATTATATATACTGTCATTTATATTTATATCCCTCATCTCATTTTGTAAGACGTTCATTTCGGTTAGTTGATCCTTACCCTTAAATCCCGTCATCTTAAAAGAACATATATATATATGTATATATATATATATATATATATATTGTTCAAAAATATAAATGAAGGAATAAATGAAGGAATAAATGAAGGAATAAATGAAGGAATAAATGAATTTCCTAATTTATTATATAAAATATGATGATATTGTGAATATATAAGTATATATAAATAATATATATATTATATATATTATATATTTTTTTTTTTAATCTCCTAAAATAAATACATTTGTAATCATTGTAATAAATAATTCAACTATTCTCTTTTTATATAATCATCATTTTATTATTATTATTTTTTTTTTTATATATATATATAATATATACTTGTAAAAAAAGGCTTTTTTATATATGTAAAATATATATATTTTATAAATACGGAAGAAAAAATAAAATAAATAAAAATAAAAAATAAGTAATTCTTTTATAAATGGTTATATTAAAATTATAAAATGTATTATTTATTATAAATGAAAAAAATGAAATCACCCCATATATATAATATATTTTTATTTTTATATTATATTATTTTTTTTTTTTTTTTTTTAGTGTAGTAAAAATTTTACACTTTGGTAATTATTATGATTTATATTTTTACATTATACAAATAATATAAAAATTATATAATTCTATGCCCTTAAGTATTATTCTCACAAGTATATAATATGTTATATATAATATATATATATATATGTAGTGTTCTTATTTAAAATTTCTAAGTGTATTATATATATAATATATATATATATATATATTTATATATATATTATAATATTTTATTTTTCTAGTACTACTGCTTTTTAAAATATACTTTTATAATTAGAAAAAAAAAAAAATAAAATAAAATAATACATACATATATACATACATATATATAATATTTATTTATATTCCTTTTTATTTTATTTTATTATATTTTTATTTTTCTCTTTGTTCATATGTGTACCTATTTTTAATTTACCTTTTTCTTAAAATTACACATTTTTTTTTTTAAAGAATATAAAAAATATGTTTACATATCCACCTTACTGTGTTGTCTCAATATTATAACCCCTCATAAATATATTAATCATATAAAAAATAAAAAATATTACACAAAAAAATAATATATATATATAAAAGTAAATTAAATAAAAATATCAATAAAAAAAAAAAAACAAAAAAATTTTTTTTTTTAAAAATATATTCCTTTCAGATTCGTTTTTTTTTTTTTTAAAAGATTATAACATTACAATTGAATAGAATTATAAATTAAAAAAAAAAAAAAAAGACAAAAAAGAAAAAAAAATAAATAAACATATAAATAAATAAATAAATAATTATATTGACCGGATTTATAACTGTATAATATTTTTATTTATAAAAAGTGAACAAAATTTTAGAAGATGTAATGAAATCGATAGATAAATAAATAAATATATAAATATATATATATATATATATATATATATAT
>NC_031484.1:360861-376312 GCF_001602025.1 Plasmodium gaboni | reverse complement strand
ATTATAATACATACCTTTTTAAATATAATCAAAATAAATAAGTATATATATATATATATATATATATATATATTTATATATTTATTTATTTATTTATATTTATATATGAGAAAAAATAAAAAAAAAATTCACCCTTTAAATAAATGACCTTTCTCATACAATAATTTTTTTTTTTTTTTTTTTTTTTTTTTTTTCTCTTTAAAAATATTGTTTAAAAGAGTTACATTTTCTTTTTCTTTTTTTTTTTTTTTTAACACTTTAAATTATTGTTCAAATATATATATATATATATATATATATATACATATTTTTTACACACTGTATACATATTTACATTAATATGATTACTTATGTGTAACTATAAAAATATTGATTAGATTATTTATAGATATGAAAAATGAGTAGTGTATTTGATAAACTTAAGAAACAGAGATCAAAGGAATGCAAAGCAACAGATTTTTATGAGGTAATAAATATAATATATAAATATATATATATATATGTATTTATATATATATATATATGCTTTTTTATTTATTAGGTTAAAAATAAAAATGACGAAATATATGAAGTAGTAGATGAGGAGGGGTATATGAAAAATAAAAGGTCCTTACAAAATTTTATAGTTGGAGGTATGTTAATCAAATATATTGTAGCACCATTTAATATATATATGTATATGTATATATATATATATATATAAATACATATATATATTTATATATATTTATATATATATATTCATCATATTATATTATACTTTTGATAGGTGATAAAGATTTTGATTCAAGTGATGATGTTATTGTGGAAAATATTAATTTTACTTTATTGAAAAAAAAAAGTAAGAAAAAATTAAAATATATCAGCATATACACATCACATATGATATATATAAATATATATATATATATATGTGTGTGTGTATATATGTATATATTTATTTATTTTTTATTTTTTATTTTTTATTTTTTATTTTTTTTTTCCTTTCCATTAACAATTTAGATGTTGATAAAGAACCCAAGGTCAAGAGAAATCAAACGCTAGATGATTTCATACGAGAAAAGAAACTTAGAAAAACTTTATCAGGAAATAAATTAAGCAAAGAAGAAATTCACAAAACAAAAAATATTGAAGAACTAATGGATCAGAATACTTCAAGTGATAGTGATGGCGAATTCAGGACACGAAAAAGGAAAACTAGAGAATCCTATGAAAATAGTATGAATAAAAATATGAACAAATCAAGTTGTTATATTAGAAGTAAAGATTATGAATATAATATATATGATATGAAATATGCAAATGAATATAATAAACAAATAATCGAAAATAATAATATGAATAATATTAATAATTATAATAATAATTATAATAATTATAATGATATGTCTTTTGTTAATAAAGATATAGATTATTCTAAGCATATTAAAGTAAAGAATGAAAAAGAAGATATAGATACACATCAACCAAATGATATACATAGAGATGTAGGATCGCTTCTTAAAAAAAAAGAAATCTATGTTAAAAAAGAAGAAGAACGAAATATAGTAAGTGGTGATAATGATGACGAGGTAATCGAAATAAAAAAAAAAATACATCTCATGAAAAATGAATCAGAAGTTAAAAAAGAAAATGAAATTAAACAAGATGAAGAAAAAATGAGAGAAGAAAAAGAAAAAGAAAAAGAAAAAGAAAAAGCCCTCCAAAATAATAACATAAACAATAATAACATAAACAATAATAACATAAACAATAATAATATAAACAATAATAATATAAACAATAATAAAATAAACAATAATAATAGCAATATTAGTAATAACCATGTGGATGATTTTTATAATGATTATATCTTAAATGAAATGAACATATCACCACTATTTATTAAAATAGAAAATGAGACGTTAAAAAAAGAAGAAAAGAAATTAAAAGAAAATGATATAAATAATAATGATGATGAAGATATATTAGAAAATGATATAGACTCTGAAATGTTAAAAAATAAATATGAGCAATTAATAAGATATGAAGAAAATAATAATTCATTTGTAAATGTATATATATTTGATATATGTAAACATAGAAATAGTATAATATTATTTGGTAAAACTTTAACTAAGTTTAAAAAATATAAAAGTATAAGTATATTTATAGAAAATTTAGATCGATATTATTATTTCTTATTAAATAAAAATAAAGTATATTATGAAAATGGAGAAGAAATAAAATATAATCATGATAAATTTAAAATTCATATTATGTCTGAATTTTTAGAAGAATTCAAAATAATAAGAGAATATCATAATATAAAAATGGCAAAATATAAAATAGTTAAAAGAAAAAATTTAAATTTATCTTCATATGATGAAGAATTATATATAAAAGTTTTATATTCTTATAATAATGATCCTATACATGAGAAGTTTCAAAAGGGTAGTTCATATTTATCATTCTATTGTTGTAATGAAGATATTGTAGAAAATTTTATTATAAAGAAGAATTTAAAATTACCTTGTTGGTTAAAAATAAAAAATTTAAAAAAAAATGATTTAAGTAATTTAACCTATTGTTATTTTGATTGTATAGTTGAAGATAAAAAAAGTATATTATTGTGTGATAAGATTCATGAGAAGAAAGTTGATATAAATAAAAATATAGACGACCAAAACAACACAAATATATACAACAACATCAACAACACAAATATATACAACAACAGCAACAACACAAATATATACAATAATAATAATAATAGTGGTAGTAATAGTAGCCTTGGAAGAGTTATAATATCTGATGATGGACCAAAAAAAATAGAACAAACTTATCAACAACTCACAGATATTAATTTAAATAAATTATATATAAAAGTTGTTTCTTTATTAAATGAAGAAAATATACATGAGGTTTTTAGTATATGTAGTTTAGTCCAAATAGATAAATTGAAATATATAAATTTCTGTGGTATTTCTAAAAAATGTTTAAAGAAAGGAACAATAAATTATAATAAAAGCTTATGTAAATTATTTGATAATGAAAAAGAATTATTACATACATTTTTAGAAAAAATTAAAGATCTAGATATAGATATATATATAGGTTATAATATACTTAATTTTGATCTAGAATTTTTAATACATAGATGTAATATTCATAATTTAAATTCTTATATATTAAGTAGAAAAAAAAAAATGAAAAAAAATGAAAAAATGAAAGTTAATAAATTTAATGGAACCAACAGCACTGGATCAATGTATAATATCATACAAAATATAAAAGGAAGATTAATTGTTGATATATATCTTTTATGTAAAGATTCTATTAAATTAACAACTTATTGTTTAGATGAAATTATAGATCATGTCAAAAATAAATTCCAAGACAAATCCAAACAACCAACAAATAAAACAACAAATATTAATAAAACAACAAATATGAACAAAACAACAAATATGAACAAAACAAATAATATGAACAAAACAGATTATACACGTCAACAAAGTGTTGTCAGTCAAGAAAGTGTCACCAGTCAATCCACACAAAGTAGCCAAGTTAATCATACAAATCAAGTGAACTGTGTCAAAAATGAAGATGATATACATGCTTCAAACAAAACTACAAGTAATCAAGATATTCCTACTGATGTTGCTTCAACGAACAGTCATAAAAGTAATACACACATAAATATCTTCAAAGATTTTCTAGTAAATAATATTAACCTAATAAATTGTAGCAATATACATTTATATGATGCTCAATCCATTATTGAAAACCATTTAAATACATATATAAACAGCCAAATATTCTGTATTAATGAAACAGTTAATGTATGTAATATATTACAAATAATCGAAAAAACAAGAGACTTGACAAAATTAAGTGGTTATATATGGATGAGAAGTTTATTATGTTATACAAGTGAACGGGTTGAATTCTTTTTATTACATGAATATAATAAAAAAAAGTTTATAACACCTATAATAAAAAAGAAAGCTAAAAAAATTGAAAACAATCAAATGAAAAATAAAAACACTGCCAAATATCTAGGTGGGTTAGTATTAGATCCTTTATGTGGTTACTATGATACATTTGTGTTGTATTTAGATTTTAATAGTTTATATCCATCCATTATTATAGAATATAATGTATGTTTTAGTACCATCAAATTAAAAAATAGCGAACTAGCCATAGAAAACACTAAAGAGAACACAAAAATGAATGGCAACAACGATAATGATGATTATAAAAATTTTCGTGATGATGACAAAATTTATCGTGATGATGACAAACTTTATCGTGATGATGACAAAATTTTTCGTGCCGATGAGAGTTACTATAATGATAACAATTATAACAAATTAGAAGATGAGAACCAACTAGAAAACAATGTCGAAATAGACGAATTCGATAAAAGCAAACAAGGTATTTTACCTTGTATTTTAAAATCGTTAGTAGAAAAGAGAGCAGCTATTAAAAAATTAATTGCAAATGAAAAGAATAAAGAAAAGAAAGAATTATTATTAATTCAATCATTATCAATAAAACTAATTAGTAATAGTATTTATGGTTGTTTAGGAAATACAAATAATAGATTTTATGCAAAACATATAGCTTCTTATATAACATCCAAAGGTAGAAATTTATTACAGCATACAAAATTTAAGGTCGAAAAAGAATTTAATCTAAAGGTTATATATGGTGATACAGATTCTATTATGATAGATACTGGCATTAAAGCTAACAATATTAATAATTATAAAGAATCATATAAATTAGCACATCTTATAAAAAATAGTATAAATAAAAATTATAAAAAATTAGAATTAGATCTAGAATGTATTTTTAGTAAATTATTATTATTGAAAAAAAAAAAATATGCATGCGCTAAAGTAATAGATAATAATTTAGAAAAATATGAATATGAAATGAAAGGAATCAATTTTATTAAAAGAGATTTTAGTAAGATATCTAAACTAATTGGTAATGAAGTATTAAGAATTATATTTACAAATAGAGACATCGATTCAAAAAATATGCCAGTTCTTTATGCAAATGATTTATCTGAGCAAATACATGAGTATTTAAGAACAGTAAACCAGAGGATACAAAACGATGAGTCAGCACATAAAAATAAAAATAAAAAAAAATATATATATAAAATATTTCATATGTATAATATTTCATATATATAAAATATTTCATATATGTATAATATTTCATATGTATAATATTTCATATATGTATAATATTTCATATATATATAATATTTCATATATATAATATTTAATATATATATTATTCCATATATATATTATTCCATATATATATTATTCCATATGTATATTTTTTTTTTTTTTTTTTCTTTTTATAGATTCGATTTGGACTATTATATTATCACTAAGAAGCTAACTAAAAACGTAAATGAATATCAAGATAAGAATTCATTAGGACACGTACTTGTTGCTGAAAGAATGATAAAAGATGGATATAATATTTGTATAAATAAAGAAATTCAATATTGTGTATGTGTAAGTGAAGATGCTTCTAGGTTTTATAAAAAGCCAAGTGAGAAATTAAATAATTCTCAATGTTGCTTTAGTGTAAATGAAATAAAAAAATATAATTTAAAAATCGACAAAGAATATTATATAAGGAATCAGATTCTTTCTCCTATTAATAGATTATGTCAATATATTGAAGGTACTAGTGCTGAAAAATTATCATCATGTTTTAATATTCACGATGTTAAAGAAATAAAAACAGATAAACAAATTGAAGAAAATTATTTAGAAACAAATGTATTATCATTATTAAATGAATCAGAAGAAAGATTTAAAGATATTCATTTAAAAGGATTCTTAATATGTTCAAATTGTTTGCATAATGTAAAACCAAATATATTTATTAAATATTTTAAATGTAATAAATGTCTTACATATTTATCTATAGAACAAATACGAAATTATATATTCTCATTTATTCATCACTTATGTAATACATTCTATAAACAGTTATATATATGTCAAGGATGCACACTCAAAACAAGACGTATATTCTTAAAAGACGATAAAAATTGCCCAAATATTAATTGTGAATATAATAAAAATTCTTTAAAACCTTTAATATCGAAAAAATATATTTATTTAATATTAGAGTATTTCCTATTCTTATTAAAAGACAATCTAAAAAAAATACCTTCCAGTTTGATTGAAAAAACAAAATCGGAGCTATCAAATGAAAAGGATCAAACAAAGAAAGAAAATAATAAAACAACGGAAGAAAATAACAAAACAACGGAAGAAAATAACAAAACAACGGAAGAAAATAATGACACAGTCGAAGAAAATAATAAAACAAACAATCAGAAAGAAGAAGAAAAAGATCATAACGGTTCTATATTAAATTCCCCTGATGATATAAATAATAAATATTCAGAAAAAAATAATCGTAACATATACAATAATAATAGTAATAATAAAGATGTAGAGAGTGAAGAATATTGTAACGATTTTATTGTTTGTCTATGTATAGATGAAGGTTTTAAAACTTATATTCTTCATGATGATATTAATAAATATAAAAATATAAAAATTGAAGCATATGATGATATATGCAAATATAGAGAATTAAGTGTTAATATAACCAAAGGATTAAAAATGAAATATCCAAATATATCTAACTTTCTTTCATATCTAAATTTAAGAACTAATGTTTTTTTTATTAATTATAATGAAGAAAGAGATATCATCAGAAATTCAATCAAATATATTGTGCACAATAATATATATTCACAAATCTTTTTTGATCAAGTCTTTTCAATCTTTCATTTACCTTTATCATCACACATAACAGAAATGTAAATATAAATAAATATAAATAAATATAAATAAATATATATATATATATATAATATATATATTTTTTATTTTTTTATTTTTTTTTTTAAGAGTTAAAATTTCCAACATATCCCAATATAATCATGTATAATAAAAAATATATATATTTATATATTTCTAATATATATGTATTTTTTTTTTTTTTCTTTTAAATCTTTTACAACACAAAAATATACATGTAATGTTTTATTTTATATTCACAAAAAAAAAAAAAAAAAAATTAACATAAAAAATAAAATCAAATGAAATATAAAAAAATTAAAAAAAAAAAAAATACCATTTAAATAATATTAAAAATATAAAAGTTCTTTTTCATTTTTTTTTTTTAAATATCATTAATATATTAATATAATGCTCATGTAAGACATATATATTTGTTCTATAATAAATATGAACTAAATAATATAATAAGAAAGAATTACAGAGTTATACATATAATGTGTATGTAAATATTATATTGTAATATATATATATATATATATAATAGATATACCATTATATTTTATTTTTTATTATTATTTTTGTTAATCTTATATCCTTTCAACAGAACATTCTGAATAAAATTCCTTAGTTTAAATATTATAAACTGCAAAAAGATTGATATATATTTTTTTATTAATATATTGATGATATTTAAAAAAAAAAAAAAAAAAAAAAAAGTGTATATTTTAAGATGATAAAGTTTGTAAAAATAATATGAATAAAAATTGTAGTATAATTACAAACAATGATGTTATATATTCATATCATATATTCTTGTAGGAATATCTTAAAACAATTACCATAATAATGACACAGATAAACAATATAATGAAATAAAATATAAATTAAATATTTACAATATGGAAATAAGCCAATAGTTAGAATATGATGATAAAATGTTGTAATATATTAAAGACAATTTTTTTTTTTTTTAAACTCACACATTAATATTTATACACCACAAATATGAATTTAAAGATTTGTATAAGAATATGAAAGTATTATTATTTAAACATGAGAAAAAAAATATATATATATATATATTATATATATATAACAATGTGTGCTTATAAATTTACTAATCATTATATAACAAAAGTTAACTATAATTTTATATATTATATTATAGAATTAATTTAAAAAAAAAAATGGAAAGAATAAATATCTTTTATAAATATATATCATATTTAAAAAAATATTTTTCAAGACAATCATTTTTTAAAATTTTTATAGGTCTTTAAAAAAAAAAATATTGTAGCTGAAATTTTTTAGCTATCCATAAAAGAATCTCATGAGAAAAATGAAAATAAGGATGAGCACCATAAGATCATGATTTAAAATAATTGGGCAAAATAATATTCCATAAGGATGAATATATATATATTATATATATATTATATATATATTATATATATATATATATTATTTTTATTTATTTATTAATTTATTTTATTTTTTTTGCCCGTAGGCACATAAATATTCATTAAATAATCATTCTTCAAAAATATGAAGGAAAAAAGTTTGATACAATATATGGTTCTTTTAAATAATTATATACTTTTATTCTTCATAGTATAATATAATTATATTTACTATATATCATAAATATATATATATATATAATATATATATTTTAATATAAATGTGTCATTTGTTTTTTCCATCAAAAATATGTAAAAGGTGATGGTCATATTTTAATTGTTTCACATATATATATATTAAAAGAACAAGAAAAATAAAATAAAATAAAACATAATATATATGTATATATAATATATATATAATTATCCATGAGGAATAAAAAAATATATATTTATATATATATATGTAAAATTCATGAGAAAAAAAAAAAAAAATAAAATAAAATATATATAATATATATAATATATATAATAATTTCCTTTATGAAATACCCTATATAATACTATTTATATTTTTTTTTTTTTTTTTAATGATATTGTTCAATTATTATAAAAATAATTTTTTAATTTTTTGAAAAACTACAATTTGAACCTTTATATGTTCAAGACAAGTATATAATGTCATATGTATATATATTAGATTATAAAATAAAAAAATATAAATATATAAATATATAAATATATAAATATACATATATATATATTATATAATTGTCTTTTACAACACATTTGTAGGTGTATATTTATTTTTTTTCTTTTTCATTTATCTATATATAAATATGGTCATGTCATGAAGTTATTATATCACATATATATATATATATATATAATATATCATATATTTTAATGTAATTTAAAAAAAAAAAAATGAACACATTCAGAAACAATCTCAATGAAGAAAGAGAAAAAAGAATGAATAAAAAAAAATACACAAACCAAAACAACCATTTTAATAATTTAGGAAGAAATAATAAAGTAAATATTAAGAATATTAAAACCTTGTATAATATTTTTTCATATGTTGAAAAAGAAAATACACAAGAAAATGATAATATTATATTAAATGAATATCAAGTTAATTCACATATAAAAGAATCTTCCAATATAAAACAAACAAAAATTTGTAGCAAAACAAAATATAATTATGATCAAAGTTATATTGAAAACTATGATTTTTATCATACAGATAATATAATAAAATATAATAATATGCAAAATGTTAATATGAAAGAAAATTATTCAGTGCATACTTTATATAATCATCATACATATTTACATGATAATAAAAATAATGAGGATTATAATATTTTTAATATACATTTACAAAATGAAGAAATAGAAAAAAACAAAAAAAAAAAAAAAAATTACACAACACACTGTAATATAAAGGACAACTTATTTAACCTTGAAAAAACAAATATACAAAATAAAATTAAAGAACAAGAAAATTTTCATAATCTTCTAGATATTCAAAACATAGACGACAACAAAAAAAAAAATAATAGTAATAATAATAATAATAATAGTAATAGTAATAATAATAATGATGGTGATGGCAAAATAAATAATGCAGAAGATATTTCTCTTCAAACCCATACCCATAAAAAACAAAAAGAATCATCTTTTATTAATGGAACAAATGAAAATTTAATAAACTGGTCAAATGAAACTAATAATATAAAAAGTTCCAATAACACAAATGATGTTTATAACATTTGTCATATTAATAATGTTGACAATGTAAGTACCAATGATAATTTAAATAATTCCTTCGATATTTTATTAAACCTTGATTTTAATTATAACGAAAAAAATAAACATATTAATAAATATAACCATTCTGTAAATAATAACACAACAAGTGAAAACTATACATATTCAACATTCTCATCTTTAGAAAAAAAAAATGAACAAGTAGAACAAATAAATCATGATATTTTTTCATTCAATATGTTACAAAATGAAAAAAATATAATGCAACAAAATGTTATTCATCATCATGATCTTCATAACAGTAATAATTATAATAAAATAAATGATAATAATATTCATACAGTTTCTTATAATAATATTAATTTAATAAATGAAGATATATTTTTTACAAACAATTGCAATGAAATAAAAAATATAATCAATAATGAAAATCATTCCATACACACAAATGAAAATATTAATTCTACAAACCATTCTGATATTATTAATTTATATACTGATAAACATATTCCTCATAAACTTACAACTCAAAATGAAATGTATGATTTACTCAATTTTGAAATGAATGACCAAAATATATGCCATAATAATACATACACATATCAACATCATCCAAATTTAAAGATTGAAAGGTTTCAAGACAATGCATCCATTTCTTATGAAAAAGAAAAAGATATAATATTAACACAAAAGAAATCAAACCAAATAAATTCAGATATTCTTCATTATAATTTAAAAGAGTGGGAAGATATTTGTAAAGATAAAAATTATACAAAAAGGGAGTATATTTTTAATGTGGAAATGGATACTAAAAATGTAAATATGGATACTAAAAATGTAAATATGGATAGTCATAATGTGGAAATGGCTAGTCAAAATGTAGAAATGGCTAGTCAAAATGTAGAAATGGCTAGTCAAATTGTAGAAATGGCTAATCAAAATGTAGAAATGGCTAATCAAAATGTAGAAATGGCTAATCAAAATGTAGAAATGGCTAGTCAACATATAGAAATGGCTAATCAAAATGTGCATACTTTTAGTGACAATTTACAAATGGACAAACACAACATTTCCATAATTAATGATAATGTTGGAATTTCTTGTGACAATGTTCAATTGCCTATTCAAAAAAACGATAGAGTAAATGATCAATTTTATGAAAATTGTGATGAATTATTTTATGAGAATATTGAGAATGTTGACCAAAATATATATAGGAAAGATTTTTTTTTTTTCAATGATTATAATAATGACCATGAAATTTATTGCGAAAAATTCTCTCGAAGTATATATGAAAACAGTTTACGTAATGAAAAAGAGGAGAAAATAAAAAATGATCAATTAATAGAATTAAGTGATGATATATATTCATTAAAAGAAAATTATGAAGGAAGTGATGAAGGTGTTCTTATACATAAAAATAAAATTAAAAATGATCATGATCATGATGATGATACCTTTTCATTGGATATGAATAAAAACAGTTCTTATATTATTTCAAAAAGTAATAATGTGGAAGAGGTGGAGGAAAAAACAAATTTGTCTTATGATATGAAAGAGTATTCTATATTTGAAAAAAATGAAAATTTTTATGATGAAAAAATAGATGTACCATATGATATACAAAATAACATTTCATCTGATTGTGCAAACTTATATTCAGAAAACAATATAATGCCCCAAGAAAAAATAAATGTCATATATGATAATAGGAATAATATATTTATGACCGGTCAATATAATAATAATATGATACATAAAAATGATGATGATATTGGAATACATTGTATGGACTATTTTATTGAGAAAAAAAAACAGCCACAAATAATAAATGATAATGAAAATAATTCTTTTTTTGAAATAATTGAAGAAATAGAAAATATTAGTAAAGATATCATAGGAAATAATATTAATGATGAAAATAATTATGTAGATTTTTCTAAAGATATTATGAATGAAATTAAAGAGGATGATATAGAAAAGGGCAATATTAGTGATCATTTTAAAGATCTTGAAAATGAACAGATTGAAAATATACAAATGAATAGTAATACAATAATAAATAATAATATTATAACAAGTGATATTATGGATACTAAAAAGGATACTGTAAATATGTACAATAAAAATAAAAAGATGGATGACCAAAATGATGATCAAATTAATAATCCAGTGGATGATCAAAATGATGATCGAATTAATAATCCAGTGGATGACCAAAATGATGATCGAATTAATAATCCAGTGGATGATCAAAATGATGATCGAATTAATAATCCAGTGGATTATCAAAATGATGATCGAACTAATAATCTAGTAGATGATAAAACGAATGATCAAATGGATGAACAGATGGAACATGTACAATGTGTGGACTTTACAACAGACAATATTCAAAATGTGTACACCCATATAAGCAAAAACAAAAAAGAAAATAATTATAACATGTTAAATTATTTCGAAATAGAAAATAAAAAAAGAAAAATGAAAAATGAAAAGCAAAAGGAACCATTTAATTTGTCTATTGCATATGTTACTTCTAATGAATATGACTTAAAATGTTATGATGATATTTACAATATTTTAATGAGAAAAAATTATTTAGATATCTTTCCTATTTTTGAAGAAAATAAAAAATATAACTTTCATTATATGAACATTAAAGATTTCCAAATATTTTTAAGAAAAGAAAAAAATATTATGAAAAGTGGTTTTAATGAAATGTACGATTATAATGATTATATACATTTTTTCATTGAAGATATTTTTCATATGAATATCAAAGACTTTTTCTTTTTTAATATATATATAGATAATATGAATAAATGTATTACGAAAAAGAATATTTTAATTAATAATATTAGCAATTCACATAATTTCATTAACGATTTTTATCAAAAACATGAGAAGGTACTTACATTAGATATCTTTTATAAAAATATAAGTTATTCACTTTACTTTCTTATTTTTATAAATTTATTAACACAATTATGGGAAAAGTTATCATTCGATATAAAACAAATAAACCCTAATAAATTATTAAAATCTTTAATTAAATATGTAAATAAGAAAAAAATAGTTCAAGTGCTAAAATGTACTTATTTATATCTTTATAACATATATGAACAGTTAAATAAAACATGTATTGATGAAAAGAAAAAGAAAAAAATTATTAAAATTATTAAAAAAAGTAAAAGCTTTAAATCAATTAAAAAAAATATATACAAAATTAATAACTCCTGTTTTCATTTGCTACTATTTTTCTTGCCACTTTCGGTTCCTCCATTTAAGAACAAAATTAATATTTATGAACACCTTTTAACCTATTTTCTTAAAAATATTAATAAAATGATTTTCAAATATATAAAGGATGATAAAAAAGGTTCCTTTTTTACTAATTTTGAAATGCATGATTTGAAGAAGAATAACCATCATCATCACAATAATATTGAAAAGAAAAATTATACTCATGATACAAAAAAGGGAGTTGAACAAAATAATAAAAATGTTCAAAATAATATTTATTATAATGCTAAAAATATGGGAAATTATAATGGAATAGAAAAATTTTGTACACGTCAAGACAATGACCAGAATATATGTACAGGTCAGGTAAATGTACAAAAAATATGTACAAGTCAGGTAAATGCACAAAAGGTATGTACAGATCATGAAGATGAAAATTTAAATTTAAGTATTGAGGAAGAAGATATAAGTAATTTTTCTGTGAAAATTTCAAATAGAGATCCTATAGAAAAAGTAGAAGATTTAAGTAAAGAAAAGAATGTAGAATATGAAACTTTATTAACAAATGAAGAGGAAATAAAATGTATAGAAGAAAAGACAGGTACGTTCTTTATAAATAATAGTATTGAAAAAGAATTAGATAGAAATATGAAATATATAGTTGATAATATTATACAAAATAGTAGTAAGAATATATGTTTATTAAAAATAAAGAGTTTAGAAGAATTATTTCTGTATTGTTTTGAGATTAATAAAAATGATTATATGTCTATTAATAATTTAACGAATGCGATAAGGTATATAAAAGTTAATGATAAAATAGAAATAATGGAGAAATTATTTGAATCATATATAAAAAGAAATATCAATTTTTATAATATATTTTTTAAAATTATAATTCCCCTTGTGAATAGAATAACAAATATATTTGAAAACTTGGAAACCTTATTTACGTTATATATAAATTATAATATTAACAAGAAAAAAAAAAAATTATTTTATTTTTACGACCCATGGTTATATGGTTATGATGCCTTTTTATCATTCATACAATTGGAGGATATAAAAAATGTGGGTGAAAATAATAAGGATTTATTTTATAAAAAAAAAAAATATATATATATAAATGAAAGAAAAGAATATAATAAAGATGAAAGTATACAAAATGTGGAAAACGATTTATATTTAGATGATATGGTAATAGAAAATATAGATGACTTTTTAATATACTTTAGAGACCTTGATAAAAATTTTATTTCAAAAAACATATTTGATACTCTTGATAATATATATAGTATAAAAAATACTAGCCATTTACTTTCTATTATTAAGAACAAACAAGCAAAAAGGAAAAGTAAAATAAATACAAAAGAAAAAGAAAAAATAAAAGAAAAAATAAAAAGGAGACAAAAAATAAACCAAGGAATGAATAAATTAAATATGAGAATATATTATTCTCATATCTTAAATTTGTGTAATAATGAAAGTTATATAAAAATAAATACAAGAGCATTAAAATATTTATTCTTTAATTTGTATTTCAATTAATATATATATATATATATATATATAAGATTTTATAAAAATGTATTTTTTGTTTATTTTTTTGATGTTACATATTTGATAATATATATATATATATATATATATATATATATATATATATATATGCGTGTGCATTTTTTTTTTTTTTTCAACAATATTTAGTATAATTTAAAATGTGTCAATATGTTATTCCTTTAACGTTTTCTATTTCTTATGATTTAAAAAAAAAAAAAAAATTTGAAAATAAAAAACAAAGGATATTATTACTATAAATATATATATATATATATATATATATAATATTTTTATATTTGTTCTACTCATGTATTAAACGTTGTAATTACACGGTTTCAGGTATTCACCTATATATTCTTATATCATAAAAAGAATAATTGTCTATAAATTTAATATTTTCTTTTTAAAAATGATGTAAAGTGTAGAAGGATATATATTTCAATTTTTTTTTTTTTTTTTTTTTTTTTTTTTTTTTCACCGAATTATTTTTCATTTTAAAATTATAAAAAAATATAACATCTGGTAAATTTTTTTTTTTTATTGTCAAATATAAAAAAATATTTTATTATTTAATAATACTTTTAATTTTTTTTGTTTTATTATTTTTTTTTAATATTTTAAAATGTAATTTTTAAT